>NC_092689.1:34130456-34405456 GCF_964275005.1 Diadema setosum
TCATCATCATCATCATCATCATCATCATCATCATCGTCATCATCATTATCAGTGCAACTCCCTCTGACCGTAATTTCCGATAGTGCGAGTAATATGGAAAAGGATTAAACTTGTGTTTGTGCTAGATGAGAAAAGCCCATAAATCTCTGTTCTTACTTGTACCAACCCACTTTGATGATGAAAAATGCTGTCTACAAAGATGCCTCTGTAGAACAAATATCCCCCATCGTAGTTCCATGCCTTTTCTAAACGTTTCGCTGGTGTTTCTGTGGTAAATATCCGAAGGTGACGTTCTAATTATTAAGTGGTGTAATCCCGCTTTAATCTGTCCGGGAAAGGGGGGGGGGGTGGTAAAATGTGGGAAGTTAATAATGAACTGATTCTCAGCAGGCAGCGAAAATGATTAAAGCTGAAATTTTATATGTATACAAACAAAAATATATGTTTTCGTTACTTTAAATGAAATGAATTTATTTCATTTCAAACAAAATTTCATTCATGTGAAATTTTCTGCTAGTCACTCTACTCGACATCGTGGATCCTGCCACTGTTAATGGCTCATTCTATGTGGCATTCGTGATGCTGTGGTATCAAACCTGTTTCACACAAGATCCTACAAGATACCTACAGACTTAATATTGCACGCATGACGTTCCCGCAGTCAATCGGTTAAGTAGTTGGCAATTTTTATATAAAAAATCATCATCACGATGTTTTACACAATACTGCCTTATAATATGTGAGATGAGTCGACTTAGGATATACATGACTGTGTCGAATCAGAATGTTATGTGGTCACCTGATTTTTTTTATCAAAAAAGTTCCAAAAGAAAACCACATGCATCGCATACCACAATAAAATTAGATTCGTCAAGAATCAATTCTTTCCGTCGCTGTTCGTACACCCTTTAAATTTTGAAAGGTTACTTATCCGGTGTCCTGTTTCATAAAAAGGTGACATCATACATAAATTAATGAATCAAACGTACATATTGGAGTACTTAATTCTAATTGGCTGATACCTGGCTTACGTTTGATTTTCTGACTTAAGTTATATTGCATCTGTTTATGCTACAGGGCCCAGGACGCTTTCCATAATATATCCCTGTTCTCTGAATTGGCAATCTATTATTAGATTGGCTGCATTTTTGAAAGGCATGAGGCCCTTTCGAATGCCGAAATGAAAAGGCACCGCGCCGCGAACACACACGTTGAAGCGATCATGATGAATGTTGCACCCACAAATTTCACGCCTTCCTTACTCTCGGCCGCAAATGTGATCGTGCTGTTTAGGGATTTTTTTTTTTCCAACTTTTTTAATTCTTTATTAAAGCATATTTATCCCAGATAAATATTCATCGCAACCCTGCGGAAGCATCAATCCTGTTCGCCGACAGCTCAGCTGAGAATATCCACGACGGAGGTTCTTGTTGTTGTTATTGTTGTAACAAAAGTTGTCATGACAACCACATTTCTTTATAGGTCTGTGGCTGAATTTTTGGCGCCTTAACCCCTCACCTTTTTTCTCAACAACACCTGAGATGATGCAGTCTTGAAGAGAGTGTGCAAAGGAGGGAGCCAATTCGTTTGTTCAGTCCTCTGTTTTACAGTGTATTGGTTGGCTCGTATGCTGTATGTATCGAATGATAGTAATTCATGTGAACTTATTTATGCACACACACACACACAACTATATATATATATATATATATATATATATATATATATATATATATATATATATATATATATATATATATATATATATAATATATAATTAATCATATATTCATAAATACAAACATATAGGTCTACATACATGCGTACATGACTTCAATTCAATGCAACTCGATTCGAATTCATTTTCATTTTGGATACAACATAACATACCCCTAACTCTTATTTTTTTTTTTCGTTTAGCGATGAAAAATTAAGGTAAATGGTACATCATAGAGAAAGAAACAGTGTTTACGACGAATGTGTTGTTGTACGCTAAAGCAGAGAACAGGGAGTAAATTGGAAGAAGCTGTCGGTGCCATTGGAGTTTTTTAGATGAGAAGGGAAAATGAAATTGTCACCACGACTCAGCTGGTTGGAAAATAAAGGAAAGAAATCTATGAATGATTTCACGTTGAATGTATTTTGTCCAATCAGACTCAAGACGAAAAGATGAATTGGGGTGTAAGATCAAAGAAAAGTACTTGAAGTCGTCGGCAAACTAGAGATATCTCAAGTAGATTGAGATGTTCCAGAGCGGGCGGATGTTTTTTCCGATTCTCAGTGTGAATACTACAAGAACGCGAGCAGCTAAAAGCGAATGTTCTAAATGAAAGACGACCCTGAGAATTGAGAAACACAACCTCGATCCCTGTATTACCGCATCGAAAGCTAGGATAACGAATTGCATGATCGTACCCATGCAATTTTGCCACGTTATGCATGACGTCACAAATCAATGTATACGCATGTAAACATCAAAACTCGCGGGCCTTGGCGCATTACAAAAAAAAAGGGGGGGGAGGGGAGAACAAACAATTTTTAGATTCGTTGACTAATCTCACTGCAAGGGTATCATCAAGGGAATCCATCGCCATTCTTTGTTTGTTTGTTTTTTTTAATAAAGTGTATGCTTATAAACACCGAACAGAATGCGAAGTTCCTTTTCACAAGGTAGACCTTCGTTTTACAAAAATTACCTCTATGTAGACACAGTCGCCGAAGCCAAATAGCGCAAAGCTGACGGCATTCATCCTTTCTCTTTTGCTCTGCCTGTATGTCTGTCTGTCTTTCCGTCTCTCCATCTCTCTCTCTCTCTCTCTCTATCTGTCTGTTTCTCTGTTTCTCTGTCTCTGTCTTTCTGTCTGTCTCTCCCTCTCTCCCTCTCTCTCACTCCAGTTTGAGCTTGCGTAAATTCGGCTCACATGCCGACAAAGACAATGTGTGTGTGCGTGTGTGCTGGTGTATGTCTGTCTGCTTCTGTAATTTGGATACATGCCAGGTAAAGAGCTAATGAGCCTTTTTCTTCTAGTCATCCGTTAATCAACCTATATGACTCTCCGCTTCTGGGGATAGTCGTGTAACATATTGTTGATTTCTTGGTTTTCTTTTGATTTTTTTATGCATATTTTTCATGTGGGGGGTTTTATTTCGTGCCGCCACCTTCTTGTTCCTATAGCCGTGCTCATTATCGTCGTTGAGTTAGATTCGGCGTGGTGGAATAGATGAGTTCTCTTAAGGTGGGTGTGGAATTTTTTGAGGTTGTTTAATCACTTCATATCGCTTCACACAAAGCAAAAGATAAAGGAAGAAAAAAAAAGACAAAAAGAAGAGGAAAAATAAAGACGAAGGAAGGGATTCTGCGATCTCACCCCCTGTTTCGCAGCTTTGCTCTTTCTTCTGTTTGCCGCTTTCGTCACCATGACGACACCAGCAGACTTGTGATTCCCGCTCATTGGTCGGATATCGGCTGACTATTGCTCTCTAGACATCTAGGACGAGCTGACCTTTGTCTTCATATTCTACTTTTTTCCCGCGCTAGTCGTTTGCAAACTGATGGTAGTAGTTGTTGCTGTTTGAATTAGTGTTTGTTTGTTTGTTTTTCCTCATGGGACAATAAACTGTACGCCCATCGACATTCTTGACTGTACTCGGAGTTTTTTTCCCCTTCGTGTCCTCTGATAGGCCTTACGTACGAAACGAGGTCATTTTATAAGGGAATGATGATGAATGTATAATCTGCAACATTGAATTTTCATGCAATTTTGATGATTTGCAATCAAAGAAGAAGAAGAAAAAGAAAAGAATTACCCGCGAGGAAAAATATTACCGCAGTCTGTACAACGGTGATGACTTGAGTGGAAATCTAACATCGCTTCAAGCTTCATAAAATTGCACGCTGTTCAACGAGCACGATTTGTACGCCCAATTTCTTCTCAAAGTGTGCGAATCAACGTGTAATTCACTTCGTATTGAGGACTTCGCCCTACATATTATTGCTTGACGATAAGAGCCTCGATCGGCAGAAACTGGGCTTGTGAAAAAGAAAAGATCTTCAACACCTGATTTGACGGATCCACGATACGTACGGCCGTTGCAAACTTCTCCCAGTCGACGGCCGCCGATCATCCCCGGAGAAGGATATTAGTCTTTGGCATACCTGTCTACATGCTGGCCGCCAACGATCGTGATAATACAACAGCAAGTAGGTGAGTGATACACGGTTTCAGCAGATAGTGGCGTGGTAAATGTTTCCCGCTCTTCATTTGTCTTTGCTTGGTTTATAATCAATGAATGATTTGATAGTGATGTGGCGCAGTATCATTAAAAAAAAAAAAAAAAAAAGTTCTCTTGGTTTGGGGAAGGACGCAGGGAGAAAAATCCGAATCCATTTCTCAAATTCTTTACACCAAACTACCAACGTTGTGCACTGCCCCTTACGGGGAAAACGGGGGAAAATGATCCCACAGTGGTTCATAACGAAGATTTTTGCTGGCTAAAGCGATTCCATGATTTATGAATTTGATAACTTGATCGTGGCCTCTTGTAATAGCGGTTTTCAGTTAGAGAACCCCCACCCCCCATGATTGATTCAAAGCAACATTGGAATGTAGATATGTGTTTGAGGAATGTCTGGTTTTGATGGATACCTACAGTATGTTATCGGAATGCGTTCATGACAGCTACCACTTATTACCACTTGAAGTTTCGCATTATTTTCCTTTGTTCTACTGCGCTTACATCTGCATATAAGTACTGTCAATAGAAAATACAAAACTTCACAATGTTATGTTGCATAGATGAATGAAAGAAGGGAAGGAAAAAAAAAACAGCTCACCCCGAGACTGCTGAAGCACGATTGTAATAATGGAAGATCTAGTAACAAAATATGCAGATGTAATCATCGTGATCATTGGAGAGAGCTCAAGTACAAAGAAATGATCATTGCGAGAGTAGTTGAGTGTTGCTGTTTATAATGGAATCCATAAACGCCAGAACTCGAAGTTTGGTGCAACTTTATCTACCTATTTAGAGTTTTCAGTTTGCGCCACTGCGTGTTATGTGAACATGACTTGTGCAGTAATGTGTGGACTCACACAAGCAAATTCTAATTCTAATTCTAATTTATTCCAAATTTTCTTTGAATGTTAGTACTTGTATGTTCACTTTTTAGGTTTCCCGTATCTCCTCCGAGGACTCGCATGTCGAGTTGTTTTCTCTTCACTGTTATTCAAATCATACTACTACACTATTGTCAACATTGTTAAATCAACTGTTCTTACATCTGCAGAATGTGGTTGTCTGTATATCACTATTAATGTATTGAGAAGATTCTGTTAGTACACCAGGTATTTTTGCCTTTCATTTTTGTTTCTCTTTATTGTGGTCCTACGTTGCATCCGTGCTCCTCATCTTTACACTCTGTTCAGAATTTGGGACCTACGCTTAACAAGCTCGCTTTTAAGTAGGTTCCGTCATATTTCTTTAGCGTTATACATAGAACCAAACGTACGATGATTGACCACTATGTTTTATATTCTTACATTAATTTACTGTACATCCAAGCCGGATATTATGATTCACTATGTTTTTATTATATTTGCTGTACATTCCTTCATTGAGAAGTATGAAAATAAAATTGAAATTGAAATTGAAATTGAAATTAACCAATCACAAGAAATGAGAGCGTGTATAACATGTAATACATGATTATGATCGCGATTATGATTATAATCATGATTAGAATTGCAATTGAGATTTCTGATTAGGATTTTTTATGTTTTTTTTGTTTTTTTTTTGGGGGGGGGGCGCTGTGGCATAGTGGATAAGACTCCCGACTCCCGATCGGAGGATCCGAGTTCGAATCCCGCCCAGTGCTTACGTCCTTGGACAAGATGTTTTTACCCACTGTGTCCCTCTCGACCCAGGTGTATAAATGGGTACCTGGCAACGCTAGGGTAATAATAATAGCAGGGACCTTTGGTAGAGCAGTGGCAACACTGAAGAGGCTACCCTGGGTAAATAAGACCTTATCATTATCATTATAGGTCTGAATATGATTATAATTATGTTTATGATTATGATATTACATTTTCGTATTTATCGTTGGAAAATACACAAAGTATGATAATGCATTATATCCAGCTTGGATATAAAAAAAAAGGCAAACATAAAACATCTATAGAGTCGATGTGTCAGTCTTAATCAAAGTAAAAGAGTGCTATATAGACCTTCTTAAAACCAAACTTGTTGAGTTGTTCCAAGCAGAAGCTTAGCGTGAAAAACAGAATAGGTGTGTGGAGCACGGGTACAGCTAAAGACCAAACTAAAAAAAGACCATTAGTATACTCGGGGTACACAAATTTCTTCTCGAATACAATCAAAGAAGAACAAACTAAAACCCACATGCTCCACACAAATCAGAGGTTGCTATATGATAGCAGTATTGACAGAGGTGTGATAGTGTCATTGCGAAAATACATAAAGTGTTGGAAAATGAAAGGCATGTACCAACAGTTCTTGAGTGTGATCTGCCAGCCAGCTGCACTGTGGCGAGAAAAAGAAAAGAAGGAGAAACAATGATAGTATGTGCCGCGCCCCGAAATCTTATACATTCTACTAGACTCCAGAAGTGGAAGGAATACGCTGGTAGGCAAGAATTTGGGAGTGCAAGCAAGTACATGTATGCTCAAGTCTGTTCGCATGACCGTGATCGTGTTATGATTGTGACCGATTTGAATTCATTTCTGCATTTTTTTTTTTTTTGCAGGCACAGTTATACATTATGATGTAAAGTAATAGCAGAGCGTGTAGCACCTTTGATGAATATGTGCAATGTGTACATCAGTCTGTGCGAAATATCAAGTCGACATCCTTTATTACTCCAACGTTTCGAAATTATACTTGTCTTCATTACTTCTTCTTCATTTCGTGCCCTAATTTTCACAAGTCACTTCCAAAACGATCACGCTGTTCTTCACTGACACATTGAGCAAGTGCGTGGCATTTTCTGTTTATTTTTACAGACATACACGTCCACTGTTCCGTCGTGTCTGACGTGCATGTGCGTACAAAATTGTCTCTATGGCCATGGGATTTTGTACTTCAACTCAGACACGAACGGAAATTATAGAACTACTCGAGCGGAACAAGGATATAAAAAAAATCAATCAATGATACTGGAATTGACAGGTATTATGCAAAAAAAAACAAAAACAAAAACAAGAGAGAAAAAGAAATAGAAATAGTAGATTTTTTTTAAAGGCAAAGACATGGTTGTTTCCAACTTTATAATTGTTCAATGAATATGGTAATTTTATATCATTAATGTTCGATTATGATCGAACGTAAGAGGAAATAATTCCTACATATCTGTTCGCTACGTTTGATATAGATTCAATTCGCGATGAGAAATCTAAATCAGAGGAAATGTAGCAGTCGGTGGAAACAAACGACAAAGTGATGCTGACTATTTTTTTTTTTCCAAGCTGAAGGTGTCTGATTAATTTCTAGCAGCGCGTTACATGAAGACTTTAATGACCGCGGAACTAATAATCAAAGTTATTCGTAACATAATGAAAATGTTATCAAGACAAGCTATGCTTGTATTTTGCTCTTTTTTTAAGGTATACTAACAGTAGATTTATCTCTTTTAACCGCTTTGACCTGCTGATGGCATCCATCAAGGGCTTCTCTTTTTCCCCTTCTTTAGGAAAGCACATACCATGATGGAATAGCCATGCGCAGTTATTCTCCTTTTCTCTAGATAGACGTCTTCTTCTTTTTTTGTCATAACGATCGTTTTGAAACGCAGCTATCTGGATTTCCCGCCACGACGCTCGTCTGAAGCAGACGATACGTTTTTCTCGCGTTTCATCGATAATAGGAAGTCAAGAGAGCGGGTAAGACACAATTTTCTCGCTCATGCTTGATGCAGAAAATAATTTCCTTAATGGGAGACGAAACCACACACCAAGCGGCAAAACATGGCGCGACATAAAGCCCAGTTATATAGATCACATATACAATGGTTTTTAATGAAAACCTTTCGAGACTATTGTTTGATTTCAATGTGACGGCCTCGTTCGTCCACGGACTTTTTTCTTTACGCCGCGTTTCTCACCATGTTTTTTCCCTCTATCATATTATCCGGCATGCTACTGCATATCTAAATATTTCATATAGGCACATTTAGAGCTCCGCGATGGTCATCAATCAATTAATGATCCCTATGCGCCTCCCCATTCATATGAATAAGGTCGGACGTGACCAATCTGCAGTCCTAATTTTTGTAATCATCAAGAGCGTTTATTCGTTGTCGTTGTTATCTATATATTGCCATGACAATCCCAGTACGATTTCGTGTGAGCGTTAAATTTTGTGTTTGCATAGAGACTGTGGACATTTAAAGGCACACTCGCTATGCGCTTTCATCATCAAAAGTGTATCAGTGCCGTCATGGGCAAGCTCGCACTGAATACAGTGCGATGCTGTGTCGTTATTGTGCAGAAGCGGGACCTCGAGTGCAGCGTGCTTTCCGCAGTAAAATGTAATGAAAATGTTTGATGTACAAATCAATAAGCGCAACGATTATACGCGGGCACGAGTTAATTATAGTGAAAAATGGGGGAACATGGCTTCATTTATTTCTTATGTGAATTGCCATTCATTTTTTAAATTTCTCCAGCAAACATGAGTATCATGACGCCGTGTGTAACGTTATTTTAAACGATGTGCACTCGTTCAAAGATGATCGAAAGAAGACTTGAAAATGCAAGGAGAACCAAGATTTAGATAGTTCGTTGTGACACAAAATCAATTAAAGACTCGTATGTAAACCACGTCAGAGTCGCGAGATCAAGACAGTTCTTGTACATCTTACAGAAGGTGCAAGGTTAATATGACTTTAATACCAACATTAAAGACCATAAATTACTTATCATCACCTGTTTCTTTTCTCCAACTTTAAAAACGATCTGGTGCCTTTATTTCAAAGACGTTGTTCAAAATAACTCCCCCCTTCCCCTTTCTCTCGCTAGCTTCGCTCGATCGCTCGCTCAGGGCAGATTTCCATTCCGTTTGCACGGTTGCACTTTAACCAACATGTTATTTATTTATCTATTCGTTTTGCACATTGCTCTTGCCTGCTTCGGTTACTCAGAAAGTACAAGGACGGGTATGAATAGCATGTGTACACCGTGTACGGGGATACTTGGCATGACAGTAACGACGTGTATGTGTGTAAAATTAGAGAATTAATCGGCGTGTCATTAGCGGAGCCGGAGGGCTGATGCATATCCAGTTTACTGTCCGGACATTAAAAAATAACCACTACCCAAAATTGAGCGTTTCAATTTTCATGCAGCACATCTTCTGCACGCGACATCACATGATGTTTTCGCACTTTGCTGATGTAGGCTGCGAAAGAACGATAGGGTAGAAGTATAGTACACTGTTGCCATGATAGCTAACGCACATCTCTTGAATACCATGTAAACGATCTCGTATTTCTAACAAGAGAAACAATGAGAAGTCATTCAAGTGAGAAAAGCAAAACTTTCTTAACGGAGGGGGGGGGGGGGGGGTGGGGGCGTGGTCGCAAGTTTCCCCTTAAATACTCACACGACGTGCATTCTAGAATCGCTTCTTTAGACCAGGGAGGTGAGAGGAAAACCTCCCTGTTTAGACTACCCACCTACGCACGCCGCAACGTTAAGCCGATTTCGGGATTCGTATATTTGAGGGAGGTGGGAAGGGATGGGGGGTGAGGATAAACATACAATCATCAACCTCTATAAAGTGCACAGAATATGCAGCGTGACGAAATCTCAAGTCGGACTACTCCGCGAAACCGCCGTCACGTGAGGATAGATACCGGAGATAGATGTGAATTTTAAACGACAGCACAGTCAAAATACTATCTCGTTACTTCAAAACTGCAACATGTACGAAGGAATGAGAAAGACAATAGAAAACGAGGCATAAAGACAATAATCATGCTAAAAAAAGAAAGGCATACTAACAAAGTAAAGATGATTTTTTTTTTTTGTCTGAGAAAAAAAAATTATTGAATATTTTGAATATAATCAGAATAGTTGGATCATTCAATAGTGAATACTAATTGTGTAAATAACACATTATCCACAATCTTTGCACAGCTATAAAACTGTCGATTGCAGGTAATTTGAAAGTATACTGTATACAGTAATTGTTTCCAAACACCATACAAAATTAGGAATAAGATATCAATCTTAAGGCCTATAGACAGTATTCACTGACCCGTGTGTACTAGAAAAAAAAATGAAGTGACAAAAACAATAAATACATTCACACAGACAATCTAAGTAATACTGGTGCTGTACTGTGCAGACGGCAAGTATTTTGCAGTTCAGTTCAGTTCCGTTTTCTTGATTTGTATCTACTTATAAGGAATGTAAAATATAATGATAAGAAATAGCTGAAAGGGCAATAGCAGGGTTGGAAAGTGGAAGAAGATGAAGCTGATTAGTGTGCTTGAAAATCAAAGATAGGAAAATAGCAGGCATATGTCTTTCTGTAAATTCTTGGGATGTATTTCGGGAAGGGACTTACATTTCTTCAGGTCAATTTGAAAATTGCATCCTTACTTATGAATATGGGTTTAGTAGTAAAGTTTGCATGTATAAAATGTTAATAAAAAATCCACCAAAGGGCTCTATACATAAAACTTACAATACATCAAAACTGATTCATCTACATCGGATATTACATTCGACGCTCGACAGGCTTTGCACTCTTATAGAACTCACTGAAAATTATAAGCACCGCCATAGACAATGGTTATGTTGTGGGTTTGGTAACCTTGGACTTAGAAAAAGCATTTGATATGCTTTCCCATGATATTTTGCTCAGGAAACTGAAATTGTACTGTTTCAGTGATGATGTATTAAAATGGTTCAAATGTTATTTTTCTCTCCGTAAGCAAGTAACTATCATAAATGGACATACGTCGACCACATCATTTGTCACATCTGGGGTGCCCCAAGGCAGTATACTAGGGCCATTGTTATTATTCTATATACATGAACGATTTACCTCGTGTTGTCCATCACTGTACTGTGTCTCTGTACGCAGACGATACTTGTCTATACGTAGCAACTAAAGACCCCTATGAGCTTGAAAGAAAGGTGAATGATGACTTAGCCTCAGTAGTGAACTGGCTGAGCCATAAAGAGTTACTATTGAATGTAAAAAAGTGCAAAGCTATGCTGATGGGATCACAAAGGAGATTATCCCGTTTTTGTAACGTGTCCTTCTTTATTGAAAATAGCAAGCTGGAGTTTGTCTCGGAATGTAAATACCTTGGCGTTATTCTCGATAGTCATATGTCCTGGGCTCCACAAATAAGTCATGTTAAGTCAAATGCATTAAGTAGTTTACACGCGCATTCATTGACCTAGATACCGCGATCTTTGTACAAAAGCGTGATACAACCCGATTTTGACTACTGTAATAAAATTTGAATGCATTCAAATTCTACCGCCACACGGAAACTCCATGTCGTTCAAAACAGGGCACTGAGAATAATCCTCCAAGCAAATGGTATGTATAGTCGAAAGCTACCGACTGTATGAAACATTACATATAGACTGTCTGAATGTGAAGTTAGAAAAAGATCTGGCCATATTGGTTTTCAAACTACTACGCAAACTTCCAGGGAGATTTCTGCTAAATTAACAACAAAATTGTCACATTACCAACTGAGAAATAACGTATCCAAAGTTTCCCTCCCAAAGCCAAACACAAATTTCAAGAGAAACAGCGCATTGTATGTAGCGTCAAAAGTCTATAACAGCCTCCCAATCAATCTCAGATGTGAAACCCAGTTAAATACATTTGTGTCAAACATTAATTGTATCATTTTCCAAACTCCGTTTTAATAAGGTAATTCTCAGGTTTACATAATTCATTCTTTTTTTTTTTGTCTAGATTACTTTTCTCCCTCGGCTCTGCCCACCCAAATGATTTATATGACATTGTGTTTTGTTTTTCGTTTTGTTTTTTGTATCTATATGATTTTTTTTAACCCAAATCAGGCTTTGTTATTGTATTTTGTTTTGTCAATATGTTTCTTGTCGTGTTTGTGAATGTATCTTTTGTTTTGTATTATATTTTGTTATTTTATACCATGTATATTGATATATACGGACTCACTGAGAAACAGCCCTGAGGCTGATAGTGGGTTTTTTTTTTAACCGTATTGAAATAAATAAAACAAACAAAACAAACAAACAAACAAACTCTTCGTGGATAATGTTGTCAAGCTTATATAAGATATTATATAATCTAACTCCACCGTTATGCTCGCTCTCTTATTTCTGTGTCTGTTTACAGAAGCCAGGTAAAGAAATGACAACATTCTGAATTCAACCATGTCCTGTCAATCCTTTCACAAAGGAAAATATTTGATCAGGGTTATCAAACACTAAGCTAGTTGTCAAAAAAATCGACAGATTAAAAACAACCATGCATGCATGACCGAACGGTTGAATGGTTTAAACCAACAACCACCATTCCGTGCAGGACACGGATAAATAAAAACGCATCGACTTTACTCTTACATGATTAAGGCTTGTGCGATGACCTCCGCTGTGGTTTCAAGGATTCGGTAGTCTTTATATGTGTTTTAGAGTGCAGCATTCATATTGAAAAGGCATGAGGAATGCAGTCAATAAATTCACATTCTTGCACAGAGACATCGAATAAAGAGACTATAGTGACACTACTTATGTGCTTTATCTCATCTCGCGCCAGCATAGTATATAGCCATACTTGTATAGACTTATCAAGACACTTATAGTGTCGACCATAACTGAGGGGATGGGGTGGTTTAAAGGAGAAGAATATATGAATCAATAGGTTGTGCAATGATTGAAGTAAATTGTTATGTCAGTGCATAAATTAACTATTGCGAAATATACTGAATGACCACCCCCCCCCCCTCCACACACGCACACACACACAAGGCTCATGTGGGTAACAGTTCACGGTTGGCACAGTAATGTAATGAACTCTTGGAGATTTCATAGGCTGAGATTTTAAGGAAAATAAACATGTACCTATGCAAAGTAGCCGCAGAATGTAACAGTCGATGCACAATTCTGAGATTTTACTCTCTTCTTACATAAAACAACAACAACAACAACAAGACTGTGGCAAGATTTAAAGGGATGGTTACAGAAAGCATTTCGCTTTACTTTGCAGTGTAAGGGGGCAAAAAAAAAAAAGCCTCCCCTTAGCGGGGAAAACAAAAAAGACATCCATGAGGCAACGATACGCGTAAAAAGCAAGGCAGGCGACAAGGCAGGTGGCAGTATAAACAAGGGAGGGCGTGGTCTGTCCATTGCATCAGCTTTATCAACAAGATGCCCCCATCAGGCGAGGAAGTTGACTCGGCGCACTTGAAGAGGAGGAGCGGCCACGGAGCATCATGGAGCATCACGGTGTATGCCCATTGATTCACAAGACACTCCCCATTTCATGCAACTCGCATTCTCTTTTTTCATTACTCAGTACTTGCCTTTGTTTGTTTTTGTTTAACCCTGTCGTTGCCACTCGAAACTGCATTGCACGACAGCATAAGATATCCAATGTGTCTGGAAGCAAGTGTAGCACGATGCTTGATAACTCTTTTCAAGAGATGAGAAGTAGTACTTAGTTTGCTGGTCTTTTCTTAATATTGATCTGAAAGTGAGGCTGCTGCTACACGTCTTGTTCGTTGAATGACAGATTCCCCTCTACCATATTATTGTATTGCAAAATTGAGCATGTTTCACAGGTGGATGCAGGAATTCCGTAAGGGGCGGGGGGGGGGAAGGAGGGTGAGTCCCCCGTCTCATCGTAGGGAGATTTTTTTTACATTTGTATTGGTCATCATGTGATTTCATGCATACTTTTGGTATGCTTTTTATGATTTTATAACTCTTTCTAATTCTGGAACTATCAAAAAAAAGGGGGGCCCTCCCCCGACGTGCATTCCCCCTTTGGACCCGCCACTGTGTTTTAGTGGCTGCACGTCAACGTCAAATGTGTTTTAACACTGTTGCTTTTAGTAAAAATAATGATCAAAAGATATAACATTGCATGCAACAGACCATGGATACAAGAGGAATTCAGGCTGTTCAAAATGTATTAAGGTCATGTTCGATTCTTCGAAGAAGGAAGTAACATTTTTATCCGGTTTTCCCCACGTAACATTGAATAATTCACAGACATGGATGTTGCCACAAGCGTCAGTTTCCAATGAGGATGATTAGAGTGGAATGAATATCACTGCTAGCGTGTTTCGTATAAGACCGCGACAGACCTTGTAAGTTGTGCTTAATGCAGCTGGATTTGCAACCGAACCATGAATATTTCCTGTTGTTGGCACCAGTATCTTTTTTTTTTTCTCTTTTTTTTTTCACGCTCGCATCCATCATGCGCGATGAAGAAAGAGAGACTCATAACGCTGAGCGAAGAAAGACAATCGCATCAAAAGCTCTAGATCTGCGCTCCAGTTCACTTCGCACTTTCTCCTCTGTCAGTCTGTGTGAGATGCAGGAGTCGCGTTGCTATGGAAACGTCTGCGAAGTCTTCTTGCTGGTCTCAGACCAGTTCAAGTCTGAAAAATGAATGGGCAACGAAGAGCAGCGGCTGCCGGACTAGCTCCCCGCTGAGGTCGAGTTGATAGCTCAACGGCATCACTTTGTCTGTACACTACCCATGGTAGTGATTTTTTTTTTTTAAAGAATAAAATTTTATTTAGCCACTGTGAGCAAATTATCTATAGAAATTGAGTAAATTTATCAAGAAAGTACAGCCACAAATTTGTCACAACTAAGCAAGCGTTCTTTTTAAAAAAGGGCCTGAAATGTATACGGTTATACGTAGGGGCGAGGCCTCAAGGGTTCAGCGTGTGGAGATAATACGCCATGCGTTGTCCGACACTTATTTGAGTGATATAGTCAGTTATATCTTTATATGATGTAGTTGCCATGGCTGATAAGTCCTTGTAATACCTATGATTTCATTTTGTCATACATTCACATATTTTATTTTCTTCCACGCAGCAAGATGAATCTCATGCATAGGTACTACATGTATTTATTATGAATATCTTTTAAGTGTGTCTCGCTGAACCGAAGTATCGTGAAATCAAAGCACTGAAAATAACTTGGTGTGCAGCTATTGTCCCATAAAATTAATGTTCCCATTCATTCGAGGTCTCATTAACTAATTTTATGGAGTGCAGTACCTCGGCCCCCTCCTACAAAAAAAAAAAGCACCCAAAAACAAAACGAAAACTAAAAACCGAAAAAAAAAAACTTCACTCATGCCAAATAGTTCGTGTAAAAAAATGATGCACGCAGTCAAAAGCTAATTATGATCCACCACGTCTCATTAAATGGTAACACTAAAAGAAGACATCTTCATCGCGAGGGTGATTGTTCTGGTAATGGGAGTATAGTTCTCTTAAGTCTTACGAGGGAAGATTCTAACAGTTTCCTCCATAAAGCAGGTTAATATACTCCCGTGGAATACATGAAACAGGATCGGTATGGTGCGGCAGAATCTCAAAGTACAGAAGCGAAAAACCGGCGACCCATTTGAGTTCCTTGCTGGAAAAAAGGGAATCAAAATTCTCATGAAACACATCTGACATGTCTTGTCCATCTCTGGTCGTTTACTCCCTCAAATTATGGGCACTTAATGTAGCTCTAGCTTTTTTGTTGTGAACGGTATCCTCTAATTTCATTGTTATTTCTTTTTGTTTTCATTCTTTTTTTCTTTTTTTTTACTGAGGTTATTGTCAGATTGAAGTGCCGCCAACTTTTCGCCGAGATATTTAAAGCGATATTCTTTCATCCATTATTTCCGAACAGAAAGAAATATAACTGGTATGCAGGGCAATAAATGAAGACATTCTATACATTATATAGTCATACCGATTTTGTTTTCTCCCCGTGAAATTTGGTAGTGTGCCTATCATGCATGACATTATCATCAAGTACAATGGGCAAGAGGAGTTTCAATATTATTCTCTTTTCCATATCAATTTCAATCTCTTCCCATTATTTCGAGGTGTTTCGTCGGTCTCTTTTTTTTTCTGGGGGGGGGGGAGGAGGAGAATAGGTTTCTTTTCCAATTCAAGCTCAGTCGATCAATAATCTGGTGAAGACTAGATTTCTGTGGAAATTTGACGGTGTCAGAAGCATCGATCAATCACCGTAGTGTTGGAGACTGGACCGTCTTGTCGGCCTTGAGGCTCCCGCAGCCAGTGACACTTAGGACGGGACGGCATGAGTTCGGGGTTGATTTACAGGGCCGACATGATTTGAATAATTGTCTGGACTCTGAAATGACTAATATCACCATATAGCAGCATAGAACACGCAAACACGAAATTCGTCCATATACTGAAATGACCGCTACTTACTGGTATGATATTATTATCTGCTACAGCATACAGAAGCACGTTCCTCTAGGCTTTATTACAGTTCTAAATTCATGGATGAAAGCGTCGTTGAATGGAACGCAGTGGAAATAGTAAACCAGCTCATTTATATATGAAAAATTATATATATTTATATAGTTTTTATGCAATAATTATATATAAAAAAGTGGATACTCTTCCAATTTCCTGACCAGAAAAAGACAAAAACAAAATAAGATTAACAAACCGTGAACAAATATGCACATCTATAAATTAAACCTTTGTATATCGGGTGCTCCAACTGGGAACATTAAGGGGGGGGGGGTGAATGAGAAAGAGGGGGTATTGAATTTGTTCCACGTAGCGCATGGGCCTAGGTTTCATTTGAAAAAAAAAAGAGTACATTTAACCATCTAACACTGTTCTTGTATCTACACTTGAGAAGGTATATCTATCACTTTACACAAATTCACACACGCACGCACACCCACACGCACACGCATACATAATATACACACGAAATGACGAAGGACAATGTATTTTGATGGTCTATGGGATTTTCATTAAGTGAATGGGAAACACAAATCGAAGTGCAGAGAAAAAGGAAGTAGAATTAAGACGACTATCTTTATGTATGGCATTATGATAAAGAATTCCCCTTTTTCCCTTAGAATGGGAAGACGGAAGAAGAGAGAGAGAGAGAGGGGGGGGGGTGGGATGAGAATGAGAGGAAGAGAGACAACATCTTTACGGCTCTTTATGTTTATCCGATGTATTTATCGAATGTAAACACTGTTGTTACTGTGATATTGCTTGACTCAATCAAAAACGCAGTTAGTTCGAATAGGTAAAACTTTACCTGTGTTTATATGGTATGAGACAATGAATGTATATATGCTTATATTGGTTATAATTACGAGCCGCAAATAAAAATCACAGATAAGTTCATGTCACTTGGAAATTTTGGTAATGTATTCCCACTGTGATGTGTTCAATGAATTTTACATTTTGCTTTCAACGTCCTTCTAGGTAGAGTCATAAGCCAGATTATTAGTGAAAATATTCGGAGCAGCACGGAATGGAAAAAGCAGCAAAATCTGAGATCTTTAATACACTGCATGAGACGTGTGCATTAAAATCAAAGAAAAAAAAAGACAATAATTGCTAGATAATCCTTTGGTCTCACTTTCACTTCATATTATTTTCACCGTCTTTCGAGGCACAGTCATTAGCGTTCATGTACGGAGCATAATGGAACGGAAGAGTTAAAAAAAAGAAAGAAAAAGAAAAACAACTAAATCTCGGATGTTTTATGCACTCCATGAGGCGTACGCATTAAAAGCATAGTAAAAAAAATACCCAAGATAATAGTTACTAGATATTTCGGTCTGTTAAATGAATTTCACTCATGTTTTCAGCGTCTTTCGAGGTACAGTCATTAGCGTTCGTGTTTGGAGCACAATGGTAGTGAAGAGTACAATCGAAAATAAAAGCAGCACTATCTGAGATCTTCAATGCACTGAATGTGGCGTGCGCATTGATAGCTAAGTAAAAAAGAGAGAAAAAAATCACTGTATCACTTTTTATGTCATACAGTAATATGACAATGAATCTAATTCGCAAAGCAGAGCATTGATGGTGATATATACTCGGAGGAAAAAATGCGGAAGTCTAACAATGTTTGATGACGGTCATTCTAAAGAAGGAATTCGGACATGACATATTACGCCACGCTGTCTTACCCCATGTTTCCTAAGAGGTATCTTTTAAGATTCTAACTATGAGTCGCCGTGTCATTTATGAGCACGATTTCATCGTTACCCATTAATCTTTTCCATTTCTGTTCCGAGGGAAAAAAAAAAACGCCTTTGAAAATGAAATGAGGCATCCATCATATCGATGCTATTGAGTGACAATGGGAGCGTCTTGAATGGACATGACTGTTACCCTCGATTGTATGCTGGTACCGCGGGAAATGGCTGAGATTTCGTTTCACACCGAATCTTGCCTCGGAACACTTTGTGTCGTGACATTATCCCCTGCGAACTTCGCCTTCTAAAAATAAAACAGCTCGATCGCTGTTCAACGAACCATGGACTAAACCCAGTGACGATTGTTCGTCAATTCCTGCATATATCGCGTTTAATGTCAGAACATTTTGTACCCTTTAATATTCTAGAGAACTGCGTGACTCGAGACACGTGCATGGTAACCTTTGAAATGACCCTCCTACAATTTTCGTAGTGACCTGTCATACATATTTTTCATTCTGCTTGTTCTTTTTTTATCCAAGAATTATACCTTGAAGATGATACACAACAGCTGCAACTGTAACAACTGCTGCAACAAGAAAAACGATACCAAAAAAACATCAAAGGTACATGTACTACATGCATTTTCCATTTGGAGCAGTGTTTTAAAAAAATGTTTGAGTTATCACGCTTGATGCATATAATTATGTAGATCAGTTGTATCACAAAACTTCCTACCATATAAAAATTTCGCAATAAAACCTAACACATTAGGAGATATCACTATTTTTTCCAATAACCATAACTGTAGGCAAGGGCGCCGGAAGCGGGGGGGGGGGGGCAGGGGTGGCACTTGCCCCCCCAAACAAAATGTTGGGGGGGCAAAACGAGTTTTTGCCCCCCCCCCAAAGTGCCCCCTGTAACAAATAATTAATCACTGATTTAAAGACCAAAATGAACAATAAAGGCATATTTCTTGTTTAAATGTTGTAATTTCATAACTGAAAATGCAAAAATTTTCGCCCCTAACGGGGCGAAGATTATACTACACTAACAACATACATTATTGTATCTATACACTAATAGTAACTTATGAATAAATTTAGTGTATAGATGGTAGCCTCGTGTCCTCGAGTGTGCCCGCAGAAACATACCTTTAGTAAACCTTACACATTTCATTTTCTTCTTTGCTTTCTAGCAGTATAAGAATATTTTTTATTGTTCGAACGATGCGATCACGTTTAAGCTTTTAATGAGTACATTTCAGATAAATTGCAAAGTAAAAGTGGCTCGCTCGTTCTGCCCGTACTTATTGTAAAATGAAAAGTTTTCATAAGTTATTATCAAAGTCCTTCGCAGTGATTTCTTTTACTATGTTTAATTCCTCAGAAATTTAATTTAAAATGCTCTATAAAAGCGACTTTTATACTCTGTTTTTACGAAAAGTCCCTACCGTCGGAGGGGGTATCCCCCTCCCACACCCTCCCCCGCTCGGTCGCTTCGCTCCATCGACGAGGATCTCACACCATCGCATAATATACCCCCGTATGTTAAGATCATAGCCCTTCCAACTTATTTTTTCAAAATGTTAATTCCCTAGAAATTTGCTTTTAACTGTTCTATAAACGCGACTTTTATACTCTGTTTTTACAAAAAGTCCCTACCGTGGGAGGGGGTATCCCCCTCCCACACCCTCCCCCCGCTCGGTCGCTTCGCTTCCTCGACGAGGATCTCACACCATCACATAATATACCCCCGTATGTTAAGATCATAGTCCTTCAAACTGATTTTTTCAATATGTTAATTCCCTAGAAATTTGCTTTTAAATGTTCTATAAACGCGACTTTTATACTCTGTTTTTACAAAAAGTCCCTACCGTGGGAGGGGGTGTCCCCCTCCCACATCCTCCCCCAGCTCGGTCGCTTCGCTCCCTCGCCGAGGATATCTCGCACCATCACATTATTAATGTACTCCCGTATGTTATGATCATAGTCCTTCCAACTGATGTTTTCAATACAATTATGTTAATTCCCTAGAATTTGCTTTGAATTCTCTATAAACGCGACTTTTATACTCTGTTTTTACCAAAAGTCCCTACCGTGGGAGGGGGTGTCCCCCCTCCCACACCCTCCCCCGCTCGGTCGCTTCGCTCCCTCGCCGAGGATCTCACACAATCACATTATTATGTACTCGGCCGTATGTAATAATCATAGTCCTTCGCACTGATTATTTTTCACTATGTTTAATTCCTTAGAAATTTGCTTTTAAATGGTATATAAACGCGACTTTTGTACCCTGTTTTACAAAAGCTCCCTACGGGGGGGGGGGGGGGGTTATCCCCCTTTCCACCCCCCACCCCCCCCCCCCCCCGCTCACTCGCTTCGCTACCGCGCCGAGGATCTCACATCGTCACATGATGTGCCCCCGTTGAGATTTTGCCCCCCCAAAACCAGAAGTGTTCCGGCGCGCTTGACTGTAGGTAGATTATTCAAAAAACACTTTATTATAACTATTGTTCATATTTTGTATATACAACAATGTTTAACATTGGCAATACCGACTAACATTTTTACATTAGTTGTTTCTATTCCTAATTCGCATTTTAGAACTATTTTGAAGCAATAAACCTGGGTTTTTGTTTCATCTGCACATGGTAAACAATGCCTTTTAACAAAATATGACATGAAGAAGTGATAGAGGAAAATGCAAAGAAGTTTACTTTCATGTTGCAAGGTAATTGATCGGGATGTAAGCTTCCATTGGCGCCCTTTATTGAGCTATGCCTACATGCATAGGTTTAATAACACTCACACTCACACACACACACACACACACACACACACACACACACACACGCACGCACACACACACACACACACACACATATATATGATATATATATATATATATGTATATATACAAACATGTATTATATTATGACACTGCATTGCACAAAATGCGCATGGCTGTTAGATTCTGTGGTTAACACTGCATTTTGTGGTGTTTTTGTTTTTCTTAAAGGGGGAGGGCTAGAATAGAGGTAATACATTAAGGCATGGATTCAAAATAAGAAGAGGGAGGTACAAATAAAAAAAGAGAAGAATGCAAGATGAAAAGAGACAGGTATACTATGACACAGTCAGGGGTATATACATGTATAATAAGATTCCTTCCGGGCATTTGTGTTAAGATCTGATGATGGACCTTTTTTTTTTTTTTTTTTTTGATCCGAAGTCATCATGTACAGGTGCGGATAGTCCGCATAGGGAGTCCAAAGCGAGCGGAGAGATCGAGGGGGCGGAGGTTTGGTAGGGGTATATATATATATATATATATATATATATATATATATATATATATATATGTTGGTCATTGTGTGATTTCATGCATACTTCTGGTATACTTTTTATGATTTTATATCTCTTTATAATTCTGGAAGTATTTAAGAAAAAAATTAAAGGGGGGGGGGGGCAGTGCGCCCCCATGGATCCGCCACTGATAAAAGTGCATAACACTATTTTGGTTAACCATGAGTGTTTGCACGCATGAATTTCAAGACTTGTGCGCAGCTAATTCTTTGGTGTTGGCTTCACTTTTCCTGAGCGACGCATTCTTGGAAAATGCGGTTTGCTCTGTTCGAGAGACGAGGCATTTCACCTGCGTTTTTTTTTTTCTAACTACACGTACATGTGATTTGCGAAAGGGCAACACTTTGAATCGAAATTGGAGCTAGCCTCTAAGGAACTCACTCTGGTTTTTTCATTCAATAACCTTTTAACCGATAATGAAAAACAATGAATCTTCAACTGTGCACCAATTTCAACCGACTCTATTTGTCGGCGTTCAAGAGAGAGAGAGAGAGAGAGTGGGGGGGGGGGGGGGCAGGGAGAGGGAGTTTCCCCAATTTCTTCTTCCATACCTTTGTTCCGCCTTCTTGTTGGGGAAAGTCTTAGATTCTGTCATTTGAACGATACATATTCGAGGAGGAGTTAAGATGACATTTTCTTTTTTTTTTCCTTCGGGATGTTTGTTTTTTTTTTTTTGAGGGAATTTGTATGAGGGAGTATTCTTGGCGATGATGTTAATTTGTGCTTGTGTTTCCTGTAAGCCTGCAGGAAAATATGGGGGATGATTGCGGGAAATGGTAAACGAGAATAAAAATACTTAAGTCTCTTCCCTTGTTGCTTGTCGCCTGATGAATATCATTCAGCAGAATTTCGTTCTATTTCGAGTATGAAACAGAGGGAAATCAAATTAAATCAGGTTAAAAGGCGGGGATAAGAAGGGTAAAGAAGATAAAATGTGCCCCTCCCTCCCCCCCCCCAAAAAAAAATGGTGAAGCATGTTTCCAAAAGTACAACAAATCCACACTTTGATACGGTTTCTGTTTCAGTGTGTATTTTTTTTTTTAATTAGGAAGGCTAGATTTTCTATTCACGCAATAATTATTAAGATGAATTATAATGTATGTGTGGACTGAAATATCCAAGTCATTATCGTTAGCAGTTTAGGTTGAACAACAACAAAAAAAATGTGCCCGTCTGTTTGATATGTGTAAACATGAAGACATAGGAGTGTCTGCATCTTGGATGATCTGAAATAATGTATTCGTTTTACAGTAACAGCTATACAAAGACTACTTTTTTTCTTCCTTTCTCACTGCTGAACAAAATACATTTGAGGCTCACGAATCTACGGGTACCAGAATACTTGCACACGATTTTAGTCGACGTATGAGTATCCTATAGGAGCCGATGAGAGGAAACAGCGGCCTGTTAAAGGCTCCAGGTACCGGTAATACTCAAGATTCCTCGTTTTGATAGTCCAGTGTCAACGGAGGCATTCGTGGTGTAAACGATCGTTTGAGCATGCCCTGAAGATACGATCTTTGTGGCGGCCTTGCAGCTATTGCTGGAGTGACTTGAGTAATCGTGAGATTATCGCCCTTGTGTTAAAGTTTGGTGTCATATATATATATATATATATATATATATATATATATATAGCGCTTAACACTGATGTTTCTAAGCGCATTAATACAAAAAAAAAATAAATGAAAGAACATATGTTAATTTATATGAACATGAGTCCCAGCAGTTTTGCATCATTCTATTTTTGCTCTGAGACATTTTCATCTACAGTCTTTGTTTGTAAGTGTTCGTATAATTCTGTGTGTCCTTGTCACTTGAATTGTAGATTGTAACACTGTGTTGTATTCCCTTGTAGGCTTACTTACCTGCTTATGGTAGTAAGTAACATAGGAATATTAATTTCACATGTTTTTTATGATCTATGAAAAAAAATGAGGTATGTTATGAAATATATATGTACATGGGAGGGTGTGTTCGTATTTTCTGTCTATCTTGAAGAAGGTGTGAGAATTTCGCATATCTAGTCACTGAGAGCAACGTCATACTCGTTGCTCTATTCCATTTTCTTCATCAAAACTACACCAGAACTTTTGACTCCCGATGGAACCATGAACGGTCAGCCATAAGTACTAAATATCATTCACAATTTTTTTCCTGATAATTTGATACGGAAAAGATCGATTCTTACAACTTCCTCGATGTAGAAGAAGCCATTATGTGTCATGAGAAGGCCAATGTACGATTATACGGGGTAAAGTTTGGGGGTCCTGAAGTGCTTCTCCATAAAGTTCAATATCGCTAATGATGTGACATAGAAATGGTCTCATAAAATGCCATTTCAACATCACCTCCGAGCTAAAGTCAATTCCACGCTCACTGTCGCACTGGAAAAAGGTGTTGCAACCGATAATGTTACTGGCCAATTACAAATTCGGTACACCGTCGAAAGTAGCTCGGCATGGTATTCTGCAATTCGGGCTTCAGGCCATAAATATCGCTCCCGTCGGCGCCGCGCCAACTATACCAGATAGCAACGGACAGCATCCTCGGGGTAATCACAATACGACACGCACTCTTTCTTCTTAAAGCAGGCGAAGAAGAGAGAGAGGGGGGGGGGGGGGGGGAACGGGCACCCACCCCCACATGCGCACAGAACAAAACGGACAAATATACCGCTTATATTCAAATCGTTTACCAGCCGAGGCATCTCACTTCCTTAATTAGCACATCTTGGGACCTTTGGCCCCTAGGCGGCAGAATAGCGCCATTATTCTTCTTCCGTTCCAACATGGCGCCTCGTAACCAAAGACACTGACGTATGAAAACATTAACAAAGGGGACAATATCGGTCTTGAACACGTGCCACTCAAGCATAACTTTGGAGCCGGTAACGGGGACAAGATGAATTTATTAGCAATATTATCAGCGATTGGCACGGATCGGTATATTTTTGAGGAAACAATGAAAAAAAAAAGCTCAAGATATCTATTTTTTTCTTTGCCTATGATTCTTGATAGCTATATATATTCAAACGTCCAGAAGCAAGGGCAATGATGTCCATCTTTACTATCAACATTTGCTCTAAAAAGGGGCCAGCGATAGGGTTAAGGGCAATGCATGGTCTGTGAGTCAGATCTACGCAATAAAGGGGATGACCATTCTTTTGCAGTGAGGGCATGGTTCTCTGCTGATATCAGAGGCCCATTTCAATGCAGTTGCTATGGAAACAGCCTATAGAAGCAACTAATCAGATATGATCAATAAAAGTTATTTAGTGGCAACTGAAATCATTGCAACTTACAACAATAATAACATCTTTTGATACGAAACGGCCCTCAGAAAGTGCTTCTGGCCCAGACATTTTTTTTTACAACTGCAAATTACTGTTGTCGGAAACGTTGTATTTACATAATCTCTTTGCCTGTATACACACTATACACGTATGATATAAATGTAAATATAAATATAAATATAGATATAAATATAAATATTTCTCATTGTAAAGTCTGGCCCTGAAAGAAGACTAGTCAGACGATACCATCATGCCGTCGTCCCTTCTGTACCAGTGTACAGTGTACATGCATGTTTATTAATATCCTGACCAAGTAAACTCGGAGATAATTTTGCTCAAGTAATCGGGACAGATATTACCTCTCTTGCCCATCTTGATATTAGCTATGAGCAGCAAGAGATAGTTCCTTGACCCCTCAGAGGAGGTGCTTAAAGGTATAATCGTCTTTTTCCACACACACACACACGCGCGCGCGCGCGCGGGCGAGTGGGCAACACTAAGAAATTCGCTGAATATGGAACCATTTTGAAAACTTTGCATCATTTGCATCTGAACGACTGAGCCATCAAAGGAAAGTTTTAAGAACTAGTCAGTGTTTGGCCTTGTTATTGTTGTTTCTCATGGAGCAAGTATAGATTTAGATTGTATTAGTGATGGCTGATCTTTGGCAAACCTGAAATAACAATTATAGGAAAGCCTGATGGATGGCAGTTCTGCCTTGAAGAAGCTATCTAATGGGTCATTAAAAGAGTTCCGGTAAACTTCAATGAAGTAAAGGAATAACTCTTTTGAGCTACTCTTTTGAGCATCTGAACGACTGAGCCATCAAAGGAGAGTTTTCAGAACTAGTCAGTGTTTGGCCTTGTCATTGTTGTTTCTCATGGAGCAAGTATAGATTTAGATTGTATTAGTGATGGCTGATCTTTGGCAAACCTGAAAGAACAATTGTAGGAAAGCCTGATGGATGGCAGTTCTGCCTTGAAGAAGCTATCTAATGGGTCATTAAAAGAGTTCCGGTAAACTTCAGTGAAGTAAAGGAATAACTCTTTTGAGCTACTCTTTTGAGCATCTGAACGACTGAGCCATCAAAGGAGAGTTTTCAGAACTAGTCAGTGTTTGGCCTTGTTATTGTTGTTTCTCATGGAGCAAGTATAGATTTAGATTGTATTAGTGATGGCTGATCTTTGGCAAACCTGAAAGAACAATTAGGAATGCCTGATGGATGGCAGTTCTGCCTTAAAGAAGCTATCTAATGGGTCATTAAAAGAGTTCCGGTAAACTTCAGTGAAGTAAAGGAATAACTCTTTTGAGCTACCATTATAATGTGACCATGAACGCTAAGGCGATGTATTTTACCAATAAACCTTTAACAGGCATCATGTTCGTTGATTATGCTATTGGGGGAAAAGGTATAAAAGTTTTGCCACATTCGGAATGCCATGCGTGGGTGTGCGATCTATGCAGCAGTCGTGTCTTCATTGGAAGGTACCTCCGTATAAATTACCTCCTTTGGGAATTCCTTTTAGTCTGTACATCTTTCTTTCGCACCCCCCCCCCTTTACCATTGTCATACACAAAAGAAGCCGAAAAGTTGCACTGCTTTGAAAAGTTAGGCAAGAATTGGCATTTAATGATTATTTCTCAGGAGGGAAGAGCGTCGTGA
Organism: Diadema setosum; assembly: GCF_964275005.1. Lineage (NCBI taxonomy): Eukaryota > Metazoa > Echinodermata > Echinoidea > Diadematoida > Diadematidae > Diadema > Diadema setosum. The sequence goes on from NC_092689.1 coordinate 34,156,984, forward strand.
GGTGACTAATAACCTTTCTAGACGTGGTCCACGAATGCTGAAGGGCATCGCTCGCGCACATACACATTCACACCCCTCCACCCCACCCCACATCCCTTACATACATAATCTCTGTACATTATGCCTCGTGCTGACGTCACAATAGGGGTAGGGGTCCCGAATTTTGCTCCTTTCATAGCCTGTCCTAAATACAGTTTAGTTCGTTTGATGTATCCACGCTCTTCCCAACAGAAATGGGTCGTGCGTGAACAGTCAAATAATCTCGGCTTTCAGCCTACAAAATGCTCAGTGATCTACTTCCACGTCCTCAGCGATTAGAAGATAATTGCAAATGTCGGTGGCAAACCTGGATTTAAGAGTCTTTTTAGTCGTCTAAAAGTTCTCTCTCTCTCAACTGCGGAACCCATCGATTGACTTTTTCTTTTCTTTTTTGTTGTTGTTGTTCCAGAAATAGAGTTATGATTCTTCTTTTTTTTTCAGGGTAACACTACATGAGTTAAATTCCAAGAGGGTATGCCTTTCTTGGACAGTTCATTGTTTGCTGAGAAACACAATTGGTCATTATTTTACTACGTGCTTAAAGGAGACCTCCTGATGATTTTCAGACTTTTACATTTGAATAACTATAGATTAGTTATACCGAGTACAAAGTTTCAGAATTTATAGTGATTGGGTTGAGGAATGAGAATATCTTCAAAATTTACAACAAATTGCAATGAACAAGGATGATGACATGGTAGCCTCACCATAAAAATGCATGAGTTGGGGCTCAAGGAAGCAGAACAAAAGAAGATGGCATGCATATATTCTACACAGGTGAACTTGTTAAGCAAGTGGTATTGTAATGGAATTACACTGGTACATTTCTGAAATATGTGAGGCTCCTATGTCATCAACACTGTTCAGTGTAATTTGTTTTAAGGACAAGTCCACCTTCATATACATGTAGATTGTGTGAATGCAACAATATTAGTAGAACACATTAGTGAAAGTTTGGGGATAATCGGAAAATCCGTTCAAAAGTTATGAAATTTTAAAGGGATCGTATAGTTTTGGTTGAGACTTCACTTCAGGTTTTTATCATTTTTTGGTGAGATAGTGAGAAACCTCTTATGAAATATTAAAGAGCATGTAATTCCATGAGGATTTCAACGTTTATTTGATGAAAATTGATTTTAAAATGGATGAGATATCCAAAACAGAGTGATCCTAATAAAGTGTGGGACCCACACTTTATTACGATCTTTTTGTTTTACTTTGATTTTGGATGTTTCAGCTATTCCAAACCCGATTTTCATCAAATAAACTTTGAATTCCTCTTAAAATGGTATGCTCTGTACTATTTCATAAGTGTTTTCTTGGTATCTCGCAAAAAAGTTAAAGCCCAATTTTCATCTCCACCAGTACTGTACCATCCCTTTAAAGTATCTGCGCAGTCACTACTGGATGAGAAGACTACTAAAGTGTATGATGTCATATGCGTACAACGATATAAAGAATATAAAAAGAGAATTTCACAAAACTTAACTTTTTGAATAAAGTGCACATTTCTCTGACTTATTACTGACATATGTTAAGGGTAATATTATTCCCCCTCCTTCTGAAAGAGAGAAGTCAGGTGTTCTTTTGTTATGCGAGAAAAGTGAAAATATGTTAAATTCTCTTTCTTCTTTCTTTATGTCGTTGTACACATGTGACATCACAAGCTATAGTAGTCTTCTCATCCAGTCTTGAGTGAGCAGAAACTTCAAAAATTCATAACTTTTGAACGGATTGTCCGATTTTCCTCAAACTCTCACTGATGTGTTCTACTAATATTGCTGCATTCACTCAACCCACATGTCTCTGAAGGTGAACTTGTCCTTTAATAAGATTTTTCAGCGTATTTTTTCTCTGGTCAAGGACCACAATAAATTTCACAAATGTATACATGGAGCTGTCGATTTATGTACTACATGATGTGAAATTATGTAAATCGTCTGGAAAGTCCCTTTAAAATTGTGTATTCTTCGTCAGGTTCAGAAGGCATTATTTCTACACTTTCTCTTCAAGCGCATGGGGTCATGGCTGAATATGATTGAACTGAACATAAGACTAATGTAGACTGCAGAAGAAAATATTTGTAAAATATGTTTCACCACAATCTCTGACAGTAGTTGCCGTGTCATGCAATAATGAAAAATGTGATTTCTTCCAAGATAGGACAATGAGGAGAGAGAAAGAGAAAGTAGAGGGAAACTATATACAGTATTATGACCTTCAGCGACAAGATACGAGTTTCTGCGATATATAATTTATATTACATCTTCAACCAGAATATATCTGATGAACGCCCACCCTTCGTGTATGATGTCAAAACATGATAAAACTGGGGCTCTTTGCCCCACAATACAGGTGCATGCAATGATAACTCGCCTGTGTCATGTGAAATGGTTTAAAATGTTTCTATCCTGCGGTCTAAAGCTGGTATGACCTAACATTAGGCTAAAAGTATGGGCTGCGTTACAGGGGTGAAGAGTGCCGCATAGTAAGTTAACATCTATAGTAGATTTTTAACACACGAGTTATCCATTCGGGGTGAAGCGTGCTACATACTAACTTAACATCTGCCGTAGATTACTAATACACTGGATGCTGGACATTTAGTGATCAGGTCCGTCAATGCACATTACTATAAATAGCAACAGTTAGTGCTTCTGTTGTTTCCATGGTAGATGTTTTATCCAAGTCAACTATTGAAATGCATTGTACAGCAAAAAAAAAAAATCTTTCGGCGCAAATGTTCATCTCTTAAAAGCAACTCAGGCGTAATCATGATCCTGTATTCTCTCCTTAGCAATTATTCAATATCTTCATGGATAACAAATGCTCTAGCTGACCCAAAGATTTTTATCCTATGAAATTATCCTGATTGAGCGAGCGTAAGGGTTGAGATGTGAACTTAAGTGTGTAAAATGGAATTCATCAGAAAACAGAAGCATTTTAACTCTTCCATTACCACAGGAGAGACGTTTGCTTAAAACTGTCAATGGCATTGTCAGAAGCTAACCCTTAGTGGGTTAATAAACCAAAGGTCATCTAAATGCGCATTGAGGTGTAAGGCTCAGTGTGACCGGAAACTCGTCGGCGCTTTCGCTTTGCGATTTCTGCAAGGGTGAGGGAAGCGGTTATCCCTGACACCAAGAAGAACGCCCTTTGGAGTTAGATGAGGCGTATGATAGTGCCCCCGACCGCAGTAAGGCATCTTTTAAGATCACTGCTATATCCGTTATCAATTTTAGTCATCATTGATTTGAGGTCCATTTTCGTGCTTCTCGTCTCCTAGATTCTCAAAGGATCTTTATCTTGTTAAAGCTTTGCCGACGACCCGTTGGAGTGTTGCAATGCGTAAGATCTTCACAACATGGTTGTATGCATGTGTGTGTATGTGTGTGTGGGTTTGTTTGTGTGTGTGAGAGTGTGCGTGTGTGTGTGTGTGTGCGTGTGGGTGTGGGTGTGGGTGTGTGTGGGCGTGTGAGTTTATTTGACCGAGTGGTTTGTGCATTGTGCCTGTAGGTATGGACATAAGCCTGATGGGCTGTAATACACCAGTTTCCGTAGTTATTTCGATTACCTAATACCAACAGTATTGGGTCTCTTCTCCTCTTTCATTTTCTTCTTTTTCCTCCTCCCTCCTTTTCCTTTTTAATTTTATCTTCTACCTCTTCTTCTTTTATTTCTTCTTCTCCTCCATTACCCAGTTAGAGTGTTTATCTCACAGTTTAAAAGTAGATTATTGCGCCTCAAGTTTGATTAGTGTGACCGATTTTTTTTTTTTTTTTATCATTGTGGGCACGCAGTCCCAGATTCACAAGGTTTCGTCAAACACTGTTCGTAGAAACACACAGAATAATTATCGTGTCTGAGGTAAGAAACACTTAGTATAAAGACGAATGTCCGCGGGATCGCTGTGCTTTCTAAAACAAGCAAAATAACTTTTGTAGCAACCACATGTGAACATAAGACAATGGTATTGAGGCAGCGGACTAATTGCGATCGGGGAACACATAACAGTAAACCTATTATTCAATTTATAAACCCGTTAGAAAAACGATAACATTAAAAAAGTTCCCGTATCTTCACCGGCACATCTTTCCTTGGGCTAGCCGAACCCCATCGTATCAATCACCGCCGCCATTACCAGTTTCCATAGCAACCGCATCACTCCGATGCAGATAACATCTCTCCCGATCCCGACGTCGTTATCACTGTTCTCATTGGGCACTTATGTAATAAAGCGTCCATTACTGTGATTTGCTCGCTGGTGAGCCTTCATCAGTTACACTCGTCTCTCTCTCTCTCTGCGCCCACATACCTCAAATATTACCACAAGCTCTTTGTAACATTACACCATGCATATCAAAAACAAGATTATAATAACCGTCGCTATTCATACTGTCATGAGGTCTTTGCGTTACACAGACACTGGCGTCTGACAAAACGACAATAAGGAAAAAAAAAACCGAAGTGTCTGGTATTCTTTTAAATTCACTTTGTATGTATGTATGTATGTATGTATGTATGTACGTATGTATGTCTGTGTGTGTATGTACGTCTGTATTATCTATTTATCTTTCCGTCTATTTGATTGTTTATGAATTGACTAATTAATTACTCATTCATTAATTCATTCATTCATTTGTTTTCTTTTATTACTTTCCTATTACTGTATTTGCTTGTTCTGTTGATGAGTGAATGTTTCATCCATCCATCCATTCATTCATTCATTCATCCATCCATTCATTCATTCATTCATTCATTCATTCATTCATTCATTCATTCATTCACAGATTAATCGATTGTACATCTGCACATCTAAATGTCTTTTCCATTTTCGGTCTTTCCTTTCTTAATGCACCGCAGCATAGACAATACAATGTGTCTTCTGCATGTATACTTGCTGTCATTCCACTGATTATAAAAGTCTAATGGATATAGTCTTTGAGAGGTCCTTTTTTGTCCATTAAAACACATACAGTGTATCTGGAATCAAGGGCTAATCAGGGTGTACTTTCATCGGTATTGCAATCTCATTGTTAGCAATGGAATAGAAAGTCAAATCTATAATCAATTGGTTTAGACGGATATCAGATTTTTTTTGACGTGCTTTTCATGTTCGTTCCATGGGTTCACGTTGACAGAATGAAACATGTATACTTGGTTTCAGCTGGATATACGACCTGTTTGTCAGTGTGCCCAGTGTTATCATGAGACAATGAGATCACACAGGGATTCATTCTTCATGTCGACCCGATAGCCAGCTATTGGGCTTTTTACTGACTGCATAGCTGAACTAAATTCTAACGACAGAAGGGAGGGTTATTTTTTCCGGTTTGATATAGACAGAAACGGATTTTGACAACTGTGTATTGCTTTCTTCCGCACGTTTTACGCAAAAAATCTCTGCTGCGACGCAAAGAAAGAAAAACAATCAGTATACAATTTATGATCTAAGATCTAAGATATCTTTACAATCAATGGCGATTTTAATCCATCTTCCCTTCCCCCTTCTTGGAGAAACTGTTTGCTCCCTCAATTGAAGGTAAATGTCTGAAAAGGCAAACGCCGCATACTTTGCTCTTAGAAACTGTCACAAACACTTTCTGTCACAACCACCTTGCCCAGTTCTCCATTGCCCCTGTCAAAAGGGCGTCCCATTTAAAGGGAACGTTGAACCCCCTCGTCCCCCACCCCCACCCATGCCCCTAGCGCCTACCCCAACACACCCCTTCCGATCCCCAACTCCATATCGTGCACATGATGCTCGACTGGTTTATTTGGCGGCCATGGTGCATCTCCGAAGGCGCTAATGTGGTGTCAGCAGAATACACTCTCACATTTTGTCTTGGTTCACCCTCCGGTGCGAAGACATTCCATTTACACCCTCCGCTACCATTAATAATGTAGAAACAACACCACCACAGCTGAGCATCGGCAGGCACCATCATTGCCCCCCTAACGAGAGGATGCAGTTACCTCTTTGAGATAGTCAAGTTCACCACGGGCTTTTCATTAAACGATATATTTTTGTCTGGTATTGTTTCACCTAAATAATTTCATTTATTGAAGCTATTCACACATAGCTAAGATAGCATGTATTACATCTAGCACGGAATGCAATGTGGAATAATGTGTTATGCCAGCAAAACAAAGCGTATTCTGATTCCGAAGGAAGAAAGAAGTTTAAATAATGTACTTTTGATAAGATATTAAGCTACATTGTATGCACTATTATATATATATATATATATATATATATATATATATATATATATATATATATATATATTCATGCAAGGCTCGACTGTTTTTTTTTTCTCTTGTATAGCCCATTCACACCGTTAACATATCAAAATAAGCAAAAACATAACAATCCATTTTGTATCTTTAAATGCCCGGTAAGGCCACCAATAGATAGCCAATTTGGAAGTTTGGTGGCCAGACATCAACATTTAGTGGCCCCTGGCCATCGTGCCACCAATGTGTTTATTAGGTGGAGTAAAATTTGAGCTGAAGACAGTTTGCTCCTTTGTGTTGGGTAATTATCAATCGTGTGCAAACACACCGAAATCCAGCGTTTCAAACATGTCCATACATAAATCTCGGTTTTGTCGTCATACACACAATGATATTAAAGCTGCATTACTACTGAAGGAAACTGAGAAAGAAGAAAAAAATAAATGTTTACCGCCATTTTTTTTTTTCAAGCAACCCTTCTCTAAACTTGTTGAGTGTGTTTGTTCGATATATTCACTTATTGACTCAGTGATTATAGTGGCACACTTCATCCACAAAGTATGGTATATGCTTGTCGGTATACCGCGAAATTATTCATTCAATTACCAGAGTGCAATTTTCTAAGGAGCCAGAAGAAAAATGGCAACAATGACTGTTGCCCTTTTTATGAAGTATGGTGGCTGCTTGATAGGTCTATAGATGTTATGAAGAAAGATTGCCTGAGGCATCGATGCTCGGTGAATGTTATGGAACCGAAGTGAAACAGAAGTGCAGGAAAGTCTGGTTTATGAATGGAACCAATTTTGATACATAAGAGGGGGGAAAAAAAGGTTGCAATTTCTTCGGACGGGAAAAAAATAAATGGCAAGTCCATTGTTTTAGATTTACCGCCACATTACCTCCATGACCCGGCCAAAGGTAGTACGCAAAGTGCAATCATGGTCATGCTATACATCACGATTCTCTTCGGGTTTAACGAGTACAGAGAACAAAGCAACAACAACACACAATTGAAGATGTCTGTTAAATGTGGACGTCTTTTTCCATGAATGCTTTAATCGCGGTATTTTCAAATGCACGCCATCATTATTGTAGGGAATTCATATTTTGGTTATTTCTGTTCAGACTCCCTATACCCTATTCGTCATCTATTCGTTTCCTTAGTGTCGCAGCTGATTTCCATGTACCTTAAATTTCTCGTGCGCATCCCCCCCCCCCCCCATCTACTTCCTTATTATAGGACGATTGACTTTAAGATCTCTTTCGGTGATAGTCATCACTTTTTGTCTCTTGTTTTTCGTTTCTGTAAATACATTTGTTTACCATTTCACCCTCTTCTTTTAAATCCAAGGTTAGATTTTCCCTTCGCTCATCAACTTTTGTATTGCGTCCTTGAGGTGCAGAAAGTGAGTTGTTCATAAGAGCGACAGTGGTGGCCCGACCAGTCTGCATAATACCTTTTTAAAAGATTAATATCTACAAATTCATCTCATAATGTCATTTATCAGTACAATAATTCATCATTTATTCAATATTGTTATATCATTTCAGAAATATGATCAAATTTTCTCAGTTTTGTCTGCGTGCAATGTCTCAATCGTACCAGTGTACCACCTAGCACCTCAGATACCAGAAAGTCTGGAGTGTTTTAACAATCTTCAGGAACCGGGACAAAGGGAGAGGACAAAAATCCATTCGGAAACAATGGCGAAGCGAGAGTTTTGGCAGCGCAATGTGGCTCATCAAAATATTAGCAGACACTTTTCTCTCCACACATAGCTGGGATCCAACCTCGTCAGTCTAGAGTGGGTTGCTATGTGTCTTACAAAGGGTTGGACCTTTTTTCTGACTAATCCCGAGGGTATAAAGAGAACCCAGCGAGGGAGTAAACAATGACATTCCCAAAAAGCAGCAGCAGCAGCAACAGCAAAAACAACAACAAGCATTTCCAGTCCCAAGTAGCAGGCATACCCTGCGTTTCGCAGTGAAATTCCATAGCGTGTTCACTCCGTGCCCGGATCATAAACATTTTCTCCCAGGATCCACATGAGCACAAGTCATTTAAATTGGCAGAATCTTTTTTTTTTTGGCACAAACTCCCCATCTCCTGGATCAAACTTGGAAAGGTAAGTAACGTCGTTATTCCACTTTCAAAGTTTCCTCTATACATGTGCGATAGAGTAGAATGGGGGTTCCTCGCAATCGACTTTTGGGCGATAATGCGGGAGTCTGGCATTGGGATGAGTGATCATGACGATGGTAGCATATATATATATATATATATGTATATTATATATATATATATATATATATATATATATATATATATATATATATATATATATATATATATATATATATGTATATATATATATATATATATACATATATATATATATATATATATATATACATGTATATATACATAATAATTGTATGAAAGCATATCAAGGAGATGAGAGAAATTTTGGGGTGCGGGGGGTATAGGGAAGGGTCCGAGTGTTTGTTCAAATTTTTTGACCCGTCATATGTTTGCTGACTGGAAAATCGTGTTTTTATATGATTTAAGGAGATTTAAAGTGATTTTGGAGTTTAGACGATAATTAATTGTTTATAACCCACTTCGACCAAACTTCTTCAAAGTACTACTGTGTGAGAAATGTAATAGATATAATTTGATCCGTCTTAACGGTTCTCCCGTACGGGGGAAGTCGAGTCCTCCCCCCCCCCCCTACACACACACACACAAACATAAGAAAATTGCTATGGGACTGATGGGGGAAGGAGTTAAAGGGATATCTTCATTGGTTGCATCATTGAAAACAAAAATTAACCCACTCATCATCTTCTCCAAACTTCAATTTGATCACATTTGGCAAAGGCCATTCGTATAGGAAAGGTAAATGCATCTATAGTTAGTTAAAGCAAGGAGGTATGTCGACTAGCTGGATAAAGTTAGGTACTTGTTGTCAAAGTCAAACCTTTAAGGATGCCGGGATCGCTTTAGATTTTAATAACTCATCATCTCTCTTTCCTTTAGAACCGGTCGGTGTATGGTATTGAGGTTAAACTACGGAGAACAATAGACCTACATGGCAATTGTTTTTTATGCCCCAGAAAACGTTGTTACCAGTCACTTCATCAATACTTGCTGAAATTACCCATTAGCGGCACCAAGAGAACGTTGGACCGACTTGAAGCTCAGGTGAACGTAAATCCCCCCCCCCACCCCTTTTCAGGTTTTCCGTTGTGGATTCCTTCGTACTTTACACCTTTGTCTTTCATGTTTGTTCAATTAATTGATATCTTGACTCGGGTACAATGAAGCAATGTGTTTGTCTTCGTTATTGTGCATCCAGATTCTTTTGTTGTTGTTTTTTTTTTAATGAAGGTGTATCGTTTAAACATATCTGCTTGTTTTCTTACAGAATTTGTATTCTTCGTGGTTATAAGTGTATATCGATGTGAAACAAGGTGCCAAAATATGCTAACCAAATCTACGACAAGAATTAAAAAAAAAAAAAAAAAAAACATTGCAAGGAGAATTTCTGTCACAGTGAAATAACGGTACCAGGAGAACCAGTGAGGGGACTGAACACTGATATCGCTTGCCGAAAAAAAAAAAAAACACCTTAAGTATTTATAAACACTCCATCATTTAGCTTGATCGCACTTTTCCTCCCACATCAGTGGCTAATCTCTTTTTTCTATATATCTCTCTCTATCTCTCCCTCTTTCTTTAATTCACCATGTCTGTTGATCCGTGATCGCCTGAAATATTGTTTGCTGTCATTTTTTTTTTTCTACCTTTTAATGCGCGACCTTCCGTTCTTTCACCCAATCACGCGCCGAAGGGAAGGTGCTGACGAAATACACGCATGATTTTGGCGCAGGTAAAGATTTTCGCTCTTAGCAGCAGCGAGGCAGCCACTCCTTTCATAAAGTCACGCCCAGCGGAAAAAAAAAAACAAAACAAAAAACGAAGAAGGTTGATATAAGGCCCCTGTCGCGTCATCGTGGTCAAGAAATTAGGTATTACAAAAATGAAGAACACGACACCTCTAAAAAAGAATAAAACATTAGGCTTCGTTTCACCTTCCCGTTCACTTTTTTTTTTGCCTGCTTGCGTTGTTCACCGCTCTGCTAACTAGCACGGTGACCGAAAGTAATATGCAGCAGACAGACGACAATCCCGGAATCTGGCGCTATACGTCCTTGGTGACGATTGTGTCGTCGCCTGTTTTTCCAGTCTTGCGATTAAGATTTTATTGTGAGCAAATTGTGCAGATGGACGCGTGAATCAAATTTTCATGAGATCTCTTGTACTGTCGACGGCATAATTATTGGTTTGTGAACCATCTCTTGCGTGTTCTGTGATTCGACTTCTCTCGTAGCTGGCCAATTTTCTCGGTTACGCAGTCACTGAGGTCGTCAGGCCACAATTTTCGTAGTCGTATTCTAAAGAGCATTCGAACGTTAACATCAGGAAATTAACAAATGAATGGTAATACATGCTTAAAGATATCTACATGTATTTATTTTTCCTTGTCATTATTCTGGCTTTATTTCATCTGGCATTCTCTCTATCCGTGCGCCCAATCTTTCAAGCTTCAATTTACTACAAATTATATATATATATATATATATATATATATATATATATATATATATATATATTCATATATATTATATAATTTCAACAAATAAGTAAAATCTCTTAGAAAGTTATGAATTTTTACAGTTTATTCCATGTGCAGCCCTCTCCATTATGAAACCCTACAACATTGAGTGATGGGTGAGTGATCACACTTGCAGAGCAATACAAAGAAAGTCAGTAATTTATTGTACAAATTCTCCTAATTTTCTGTCTCTAATACTCACATAATATGCAGGCGCGGTGGAGCACCCCAATTTGCATCTCATTATCGCCCCGTTCTATTTGAATTTCCAACGGGCATCCACGGCTGCCCGAAACTGAGTGCATGAAAAAGTCAAATCTTTACCTTCTCCTTGTGCCGCTATGCGTGCCGCTAGTAAACTCAAACTTCCCACACTATCTAAGTTTTTAAAAATCTTCCTTTTGATGAAAAAATTATGAAATTTGCTGCACTAGAACTTGAGATATTAAAGCTTTTTGAAAATCACCTCTCGCAAAACATGCTCTCTGTTTTTTTACGACTGGACCATGGCCGGGCTCCAATGTGTCCGAAATTGGCAACATAAGTTCATCAGGCCGCAATCCATGTATGGTGAAAGTTTTCGCTTGATTCAACCTGTACTTTTTGAGAAATCAACTTGTTTCTACAGGGTTTGGAATAGAAAATTGTAGTCAGCGAAGCATTTGAAAATGACGTCATTTCTTTTCCCGTAAAAACCGGGGATGCGTGCGTGGATACGTGAGATTCAGGATTTCGTGCGTTGTTGTTGGTTTGCATGTGACGCTGTGCGGCCGCAGTCAATTTTGCCAGCTGGGATTCTCGTGCTGTGTGATTTGGTAAGTAGGAAGTTTGATGAAATTTCATTCGTGATAATCATATTTGAATGTTGTATTTCTTACAAACATCTTAATGTTTCGTTTAAATGAGTAAAATAATCATAACAATGTAACGGTCTGACATGATGTGGTTTTGATCGGACTCTGCGGCGCGTCTCTGTCGAGGCCGAGCTCGAGGTTCGGCCCGGCCAGGCCGGCCCGGGCGGTGGACCTTAGCAGTTGGTAGAAAGCTGAGCGGAGCCTGTGATTGTGTTTGTGAATGTGTGAGGCCCGGGTGTGAAGCTTGTGATTTTGCGCGTTGTTTTTGTGATTTTGGTAGCACATGCGATTAACTTCTTCATAAAAATCATAAGCAGGAATGTGTTTGTTATGAAATTTTCTATTCCTAGTTATGAATTCAGCAATGACCATGGCCAGCAAAGCTGAATGAATAACACCGTATTTAAGTAACACTAACATTTAAACTCTAAATTATAATAAAATTCAAGTAGAAATCAAAGCACTCAATCATGCAGATCATCCCTCTGTTAACTTGTGAACTTCTCTCGGAATTAAAGCTACGGTCACAGATATCCCTGCAAATGCCGTACAAAGATTTTTGTCCATTTGGGGCTGTACAAATCGGTCATTTTTACAGTGTTCGTAAGGACTTCTGTGACCGTAGCTTCAGTGGGATGCATACTTCTGTTTATGCGTTTCTGTACGATTGATGTGCACCGAGTTGGAAGAGGCAATCATTGAGGAAAGTGATGTTGCTATTGGAATGTGTGAGAAGGATGCAGGGCTGCCAACATTGGAAACTACTTGAGAGTGAGACTCCCATAGGCCAGTGCTATAATTTTGGAGTCAAAATGAGTGAGATCAATAGAAATGCATGCAAATGAAATAAAGTTTTAGAGTGAGAAAGGACCAAAATGAGCGAGTCTCACTCTCAATGAGTGAGAGTTGGCAGCCCTGAGGATGATACATGATTTTGTAAATGTGGACAACATCTGAGAGGAAATATGGAAGGATTTGTTGGAAGAAGGTGCATACACATAATTGTAGCAAAAATTACTAGTACTTAATACATAAAAACACTTTAAAACAATGTACGTAGGAAGAAAGACAGTACCACACACATGATAGTGATAAACACACACACACACACAAAATTAATGCCTACCTGCATGTACATCAATAAAGAACATGGCCGCTGAAAATAATTCAGATTTACATAAACTGGCCCCCCATCTGCTTTCGTCCAACTATGCCATCCACCCAGTAGAAGGTAATCAAAAAAAAATAATGATTTAAATAATAATCATATAAATAAAAAAAAATGATAAAGATTGGATTTTCTGTGTCATCGCATATTTATGAACAAATAGTTTTTCCTCCTCCCCCCTCCCCCTTCCCTAGGCCAAATTTTCTTCTTCCTCACACATGCCATATAATGTGACACAGGAGTAGATTTTTTGCATTTAGATCTATATTGTCTCAGAACACAGTTCTCAGTTTTTAGATTAACATGTCAGCTCAGTTCAGTCTGCATACTTCTACTTTCTCGTGTTTTTGTTTCTGTTAAAATATCTCCTTCGTAGAAGGTAAGAAATTACATTTATTCAATCAAATAAAAGTGCAGTGGCCGAGTGTCGCACGGCGGTGACTGCTGAGCTGCTGCCGCGCACGCTGCATGCAGCAATGCGTTGTGTGTGCTGTGACATGCAACGCTACAGTGACGCGATTATATATACATGGGACCGACCTGTACGCTTAGCGTTCGTGTCATTTTTGACATCACCTTCTGGTTTTTTTCCGACACAACCATGGCCGTAGGCCATGGGGTGAAGCTGAAAAAGAGGCTTAGAAAATGGGTTTCGTTCCAGCAACACTGGCACTACTTTCTGAATGCGGAAATGTGATGTTTTGTACATTCTAAATATACTGTAAAAAGTTCTCCTCGAAATATCCTGCAGTTTTTGCGAAAATCCATATTTTATAAACTGCGACCAGCAGCCCAATACACATATCGTAATGGGGCTGCGGATTGAAGCATTTAGGATCATGACAGGGAAGTATCGCGGACAAATGTCAACCTTAAATCGAACAAAAATTCTTCAATTTGAAGACTTACAAGTAAGGTTGAAGTATTGACAACAGGGTTCGTGCAAGGTTTGGTTCTACATATAGTCATTTTCTGTTCGATTTGATGACTTAATATGACTAGGTCGAGAGGAATCTGGGAGAGCTACGCTGAATTGACGGTCAGCGCAGGCGCACACATCACTGCGCACAAATTTCGTATCCATTGACTGGATATTAGATGTCTGTGTGTGCATGCGCTGGCCGTCAATTCAGTGTAGCTCTCCCAGTTTCCTCTCGACCGAGTCACATTTAGTCATCAATTTGAACAGAAAGGAACTATTTGCAGAAGCAAACCTTGTACGAACTCTGTTATCAATACTTCAAATTTATTAACAAGTCTTCAAATTGAAGATTTTTTCCCAATTTTAAGTTGATATTTGTCCGCGATAAAATATCCGTCATGATCCTGTATGCTACAGTTCACAGCCCCATGACGCTATGCGTATGGGGCTGCTGGCCGCAGTTATGCGTATGGGGCTGCTAGCCGCAGTTATGCGTATGGGGCTGCTAGCCGCAGTATAGTTCCCATAGTGTTTCTAAGCTGAAATGCATATACGGGTACACATTTGTAAAGCACTGCTTTTAGCCATATACCTAGAAAAAAAAAGTGAAGTTTTGGTTTAATAGTTGCATTATATCTCATGTTTCAGCTTTTCCTGATGCTGGCTATGCAAAGGAGGACAAGCAGTGGTTCAAGACCATATGAGAGAGAGCACTGACTGACCGTCAGAGGTCAAGGCAAATGCCTTATATTCTGTTCAAAGACATGTTATTAATCAAATGACTAATCATTCAATGCAAAAAAAAAAGAAAAAAAAATCAGTGTGTTTGTTTGTGTGTGTGTCCGCGTGCATGTGGGAGAATCTTATTGTACACACACACACACACACACACACACCCTCACATGCACACACACATACGCACACACATAGTTATGAAGATTCAATATACCCAAGTGTATTAAAATATTGTTCTACATGCCTTGGCCATTTATCACATCAGCATCATAAAAAAGATTATCATAAACATGAACACACACAACGATATAATACATGTACTGATCAGTGCATTACACATACACAGGTGCATAAAAACCTGACATATTATATACACTCACACGCACACATACAAACTCATTTACACACATGAGACATTACTATTAAACAGATCATATTGTTTATCAGTAAACATGCTTTTCTTTTCTTCTTCTTCTTCTTCCTAAGAAGCTTTAATATACTTAGATCACATAGCAATCACGTTGTTCATGAAATATTATACATTACTTTAGCACTAGAAAATTTAATCTTCATAAAATTTCCTGAAGTTTTCATTGCTATCATTAGGTTACAACATGGTGGGACACTACCTCCTTTCATGTAAGATAGCTCAAAATGATAATCAGTCAAATTTTCTAGTTTTAATAAATTTCCTGGAACATTCCATGGTCCACATATCCTTGAAAGGGTGTAAAAGTTTTGAAAAATGCCAATATATAAAATAAAGGCAAAATTATAGTTTACCCATTCATGAGTGAAAACTGTTGGATTCTGCATTGGAGGCAATGTGTACCTGAAAATCTTGGAGAGAATAAAACAGGTTTGGCATTAAAAATTATAATAACATTGCAATTAACATCCAATATCAGAGGATCTGTGCAAACCTGACTCAACTTATGCACAATTTTCATTTGGCTGGTGTGTATTAGTTTTAGCAAACTGATTTTGTACTCACACCTACATTGTACTGACCTTTCTACATGAACATTCTGTTTCAGTATTAATAATACAGTTTTATGAAAAAAAAATACACTTAGGAAAACATCTTTGTTCTTAGAATAATTCAACCCTAATCAAATCATAATAGTGGGCAGAAATGTTTGCTAAAGGGCGAACAATCACATACTGAGGCAAGGAGTCAAAACATGTTGCATAAACATTGGCATTCAAAATACAGGAAGCAATCTGTATTACAAAGACATTTTATCATGCACAACTTTGGTAAGATGTCAATTCTTGAATATCAATCACATTGACCAAAGCATTGGTGCATATACAGTACATTCTGTTGTTTCTGAACTTTGCACTGAAGTTCTTTGTGTATGTGTGTGAATGTTTCAGTGGTGTATAGGCCTATTATATTGCTCCATTTTATCAAGGACAACTTATAGTAACATGACAATGTTTTCATGCTTCAATATCAATCATATTAACCTATTCCCCTTGGCAAGTAATGAGCAGGTTGACTCTGTTGCAAATGATGCATTTCACAGGCAACACAGCAGAACCTGAAGAGCTTCCAGAAGAAAATCTTGATCTTGATGTGAGCGTCTTAGGGGAGGAAACAGATGCTCCTGCTGACGGACCAGGCTCCTCCTTCAGCTTTCGTTTCCTAGCGAGATTCAGGCGTTTGCTATCTATAAACCTCTTGTAGCACGTTTCATGGAATCCTATTTAATACAATGGAGAAATGAACAGCAATGATTAGCCATTGGATTTTGTTAGGGGGAAAAAAAGGCTAAATGCTAGAGGGAGGGGTTGAACATTACACTCAATATATCATTAAATGTACGGTAGACTATTGACTGCCAATATTTGAATCTTGTAATTACCAATACACAGGCGCCTAGTACAGTGTACTATGCCAGGTAATCATTAACACCTCATGATCATTGTCATCATCAACTACTTCAACTTGTACTTGCAGTGCAATTACTGATTTTAAATTACATCTACAGCTTTCAGCACCTGATCACATGCAATATCAATTATCATAATTATGAATACAACTGCCTTATCATCATTAATACTAGTAATCCTTGGCCTTTCACTATCACCACCACCCACTGCTTTATAGTTTGGCACAACATAATGGTAATCATATGTTTTAGGGAGTTTAACTGTTGCAATTATGTTATTGTCATTGTTGGTCTTTTAGATCTATTTATATCAAATATTAATAAGTTAATTTAACGAGATGCTAAATGTGTGTTTTGAGGGAGGATTCGCCAATTTCGGGGTGAGAGAAACAGGATGGATTTTTAATATTAATACTCCATGGCCATGATTATGAAAATATAAACTTACATGCAGTTTAGACCTTTTTCAATTCAGTCCTGTGTGTCAAGACTTTTACAAAACAATATCACCTATCAGCTACATCAACCTAACCTGGGCTGTACATAGAACAACATGTAAAATTACATCTAGGCGACATTATAACGGCGCTATGCCATGCCAAGGTGACATTCAAGATAATTTATCTAAGTAACAGACACGCTAAGGGCTAAGCTACTGCATTAGCGCCCATTATAACATACACAAGCAACGTTCATAACATAGCTATTAAACGTTGTACAATTGTACTTGTAGTCATCATGGTCATTAACATTATGAGTGAGACTGCACTGCAGTGTCGACTGCTACGACTCGACTGTACGCACGTAAACTAACCTGTAAATTATCCTCCTACGTAGGTTGCAGTCAGTCCCCCTGAGCAGCTGAATCACTTCGTTCTGGTCCGCGATTTCACGGTCTCCCCCACTCAATTTGATCCACTCTTTGGTACACAAAATAGGTTTCGTCTATCTTAGGTTTGTCATAGCCGTGAAATTTTCAAACTTCATCGATGTTACATGCATAATAACGCATAATAAGTTTCGGCTGAGCAGACGACGTAGACGCGTCGACAGGCTAACAGGGGGCGGCCATTTTGACTCGTAAACAATAATTCTCGATTCGGATTGGATAACATACATCACATGATCGTTCGCGAATGAATATCGTACACGGCAAAGTGTACATATTCAGCTCCTCAGTGACAAAAAAGTTCACTGTTTCCCCCTAAATTACCAAAATACTGCAGGAGGATTTGTGTCGAACTTTTTCCTGTAGCCTTTTTGGTTATTTGTTTACACGTAGCTGTGGAGAAATTTTAGTGCCGCAGTTGTCGGAACGAAACAAGCGAAAAAACCAGCTCACCCCATGGCCTACCGGGAATATTACGGTATGACATTTAAAATGCAAGCAGATAAATAAATGTCGGTGTACTTTGTCCGAATGGCGCTTTTGTTCCGCAATCACACTTCGTGAATCTTAGGATGATTTTCGAGGCATATTTTTGGTAATTTTGCTCGCCAGGTTTTCGCTAAAATTTCACATTTTATCATTGTCAAATCCTTTGATATGTTATATGTGAATATTCGGACATGTTTTCAAATTCAAACTAACTCAATTTTAATCCAAAAATAGGCTTCCTTAAATTGTTATTAGCTTGAGAAGTTGTTTACTTTTTCTCAACTACGCGAGTACATGTTGTTTACTTTATGCAAATGAGGCTCGGCTGCCGATGGATTTCTGCGAGATAATTGGGGTGCTCCACCGCGCCTGATATGCTAAAGCAAATAATAGCACGTCATCCTCCTGTATAGGAACTGCGTGAAGAGGCTTTGTTTTGTTTTGTTTTGGTTTGTTTTGTTTTGTCTTGTCTTGTCTTATCTTGTCTTGTCTTGTCTTGTTTTGTCTTGTTTTGTTTTGTTTTGTTTTCAATGCCCTGGGGAAGTAAAATTTTGTGAAATTCCTTGCATATACTACTAACGTGACATGCGGTGTGGTTGTGCTCCACTGTTACGTAGAGGGGGTGCCTCTACAGGGATTGTTGTACTTTCCTCAAACTTTCCACCGAATTTTCCAATAATCTTTAATTCGTCACTGGATCCAAAATATGCGTGAGAAAGCCTTTTTTTAAAGACATAACCTTGTAAAGAGAGAGAGAGTGAGTAAGTTAAAGAGGGAGGGAGAGGGAAATGGAAGAAGTTGAATGCAGCAACCGGTTTAAGGCTGAATGCCCAATCATTATTTTAGAACATTTTTGTTTCGTTTGATTGAGAAAATGAAAAACTGATAGAATATTAGCTGACCCCAAAACAAGGAAGATGAAAAGAAAGCTGGTTGTAATTTGGTCTTTTGCCAATTTGTGTCAACCTTTTCTTGACCCAGCTATCGTTCAGGCAGAAGAAGCACTTCCCAAAACGTGACATCATACCTCTGTCGTCAAAGAATGTGTGTGCGTTGACTGATAATGATAGAAATATTATTCTAAAGCCAATAAACTGAAAACAGATAATACGAAACAAACTTTACAATCCTTTTCTTGACACAGGATGATTTGAACACATTTTGTTCCTTGTTTTTTTTTTTTTTGGGGGGGGGTAACTTTTTCATCATGTATAGCATATATAATTATATATATATATATATATATATATATATATATATATATATATTTATATATATATATATATATATAAAAGATATATGTATACATGTGTGTGTGTGTGTGTGTGTGCGTGCGTGTGTGTGTGTGTGTGTGTGTGTGTGTGTGTGTGTGTATGTGTGTGTGTGTATTTGTGCTAGTTGCCATTCGTTGCGTATGACGGGCAGTCTCAGAAGAGAGGTTGCTAAGTAACATTTCCCTCTAGCATGTAATGGGCTGATGGGTGATGTTTCTTCCTTGGCGTCTGAAGATGGCGCATAGGATGTGCGTTCTCAGATGGCGTTGGGTCGTCCGACAAACTTTTTTCGCTGACTGAAATGCAGTAAAAACATCGGTGTAGTGTTCTGTCCCAGTCTGTAAGCGATACATCTTCTATTACTGCGGTGAGGACGGGATGTGTGGAGGGAAGGGGGGGGGGGGGTTGGAGTCGTGGAGGGGTGAACAGTTCACCCTACGTCTGAAAGAGGTCATTCACAAAGGTGCATTTGCATCGCCCCTCCCATTTCTATTTGAGATGGATCACTGCCGGCTAGAATTGTGATGATTTTGTTTCAAGTATATTAGTTTGATCAATGCGGTCGCGTATAAAAAGCCGCATCTCTCCTTTTCCCTCCTTCCCCTTGATCTCTCTTGTATCTTTCTCGCTCTGTCTTTTTCTTCATCTCCTTCACCACCCCCTTCTCTTCTTCTTCCTCTCGTTCAACCTTTTCTCCCTCTCCTACTCTCTTTCTCTCTCTCATCGTTTTCCTCCACTGTCTCTCTGTGAATATGAAAATGTCCTGTCCCTCCCTCTCACTCATTTCTTTCTGAATCTTCCTCAGCAAAGCTCATGTTTCCTCATCGGTTGAAATCCTCGATTTCAATAGATTTTTGTCAAATTTTTTGGTGGCACGAAGGAGAAATGAATCGGCGTGCATGACTTTGAAGGTTTCGATTAAAGGATTGGATGTCAATCGAACCGGCATCTTGAACATAGGTACCTCCGGGTCCCTGTGCGTCGAGTGGCAATCTACACACAAATTGCTTTTCACGCCTCCCCCTTAAGCGGAGACCCCGTCAGTTTACATTTAGAACGAAATGGGGGATTTGAAAGTGGTATCGAGTTATGTCATTGGTTATTCCTCGCGGAGTTAGGACTGTGCCGCGCTGAGCGCAGCAGCATGCCCCCGGCTTCTTACGATGCGGTTTGACATATGTTTGGTGATCGGGTGGCGTACAGGCTGCATGCGCAATTCAAAGAGCGTGATCGTGTGCCGAGAGGCGGACGTAAGCGGTTGCACGCTCCATGACGAAATTGAGTTAGGCCCCTGCCTTTTTGTCAGTAAGTTGTCATGAGAGGCTACTCATTTTCGGATTCAATTCGAGGAATGATGACAAACTAAGAACAAAATCCTCCGAAGCGCATCCGCAAATGCAATGTCTCCTTTTATTTGCATGATACGGGTCAATCTGTTCTTTAAGTGCACTAAAAATGTACTGCGTCATAACTTCCAATTGTTTTAAAGGACATACCTTACAAAACACTGGTGGCAATTTAAAATTTTTCAAGGAAATGAGTCATGATCTTTGGGATCTTTTTGAATCACCATCTATGTTATTTGCACCCACTGTATACAAAAAGGTCGTACTTGTATAAATAGTTTATTGTTAGTCTGTTGTCAATGTGACGTCATAATATTAGCGTATGTGATATTGGCGTATGCGATGACACCGAAAAAATATTGCCTTCTCTGGGAAAATGCGCTGTTTTTGGCACGCTCAAGACTACCCTGGTTTCCCCTTTAATAAAGTGAGTCGATTTTGTGGGAAAAAGCTTGTAAACTTAGACCCTGCTTTCCAATTTTTAATCAGATCAGAATAGATAGCTGTGTGTCTCTTAAAAATGAGACAACTCTTCCGGTCATTCATCTTTTATTATTGTAACTCGTGTGCAGCTTACAAGACTGCCCTACTATGCTGTTGAGACATAAAACCAAATCCTAATGAATACAAGGCAGCCAAAGTATAGCGGAACAATTCACAGATACGACTGAAATCAACTTTTCAGTTTTGGTTCTAATTGCAATCCACGGCGCACATCTCATTTCTTTGCTGGTATACCCTTAGAGATGTTGTAGTTAATCTTACATCTCCAACTTGTCGCGGACGACCCAAGAGGTTGGTGACAGTTGTTCGGAGTCCAGATGTCTTCCAGCCGCTCATCATCAATATCGACGAAAAATCCTCGGTCTTCCAGCAACCATGCACGTCTATCACTGGAATGCTCGGTCTGTTTAGTCCGGAATGCACGTTGGAATAAGTCGCTCTAGATATTTTATGTGACTATGTTTTAAACAAAGATGTTGATCTTTTGCTGTATACTGAAACATGGCTTGCAGAAGACGACAATGCTGTCATTTGGGAGTTAAACAGTTACCTCCTCTGAGATACAGCTTTATGGATGTTCCATGAAGAGAGATCACAGTGGAAAGTATCAGAGCTCTTTGTAAATCTGATCTCAATCTCAGACTTGTTGAATTCCCGACTTCCCCAGTTTCTCGCACTCTTTGTCGTTGTAAGCTTTTCACCCCCTTATTTCCCCCTTTCCCTCAGAGGTACCCACATGATACAAGCCTAGTCTTTTGAGTGGGTACCTCCACTTTTTTTTTTTCGCAGAGTGTATATAAAATGTACGTATCTTTTTTGTACTGATCATGTAGACATGAACATTTTGTTAATCCTGTCTGGTTATGTATATTCTGTTACTCCCATGTCAAACTCATAATATTGTTTCTTGTACATTCTGTTGGAAAGAAAAAGTGAAAATAAAGTTTGAATTTGAATTTGAATTTGAATTGTAGAGAGAGTGGTTCTGAGCCGTTTGAATCTTTTGAACTTGCCATAATCTCTGACAGCAATCGCAATGTGAATTTGTTGTAATATCTACACTACCTCCTTATGCACGGAACAAACTCAAGACATCTGTATTTTTGACTGAGTTTGATTTTTTCATCAATGTTCTAAATGTTTGGCCTGCTTTGCTACTACTTTTGGAGGGATTTTAACATTCCCTGTGATCATTCCTGTGAATAATTATGTTGTTGTTTATTTTATGGCAAACGCTTTTAGCCTCCAATCTTTCTCAGCAATTATCCAGGGTGCTACTCAAAAGTTCGGTCACACCCTTGACCTTGCTATCGCACGACCCAGTGAAAATATCAGCGCACTTAGCATTCATAGATGTCTGATCGTGCTCTTTTATCTTGTGAAATAGATCTTTCGAATCCAACATCATCTAGAATCAGCACAACCTCGCTTGGTTTTCGAACATTAGATACATTAGAATTCTGTGATGATCTGTTACATCGCCTGAATGCCACACCAACATCAGACTTGCTCGTGCATGATCATAACAGCCATGTCAGATCTGTACTTGATAATACTTGAATTACACCATATACTTGACACGGTTGAGAGCGGCACGTCATCGTCCAAAATGGTACAGTGACTCCGTTGATGAAACCAGATGTTAGACGACGTTGCGAATGCAAATGGAGGAAATCTAGGAGTCTAGAAGAAAAGAGTTCATTTTCCAATGTCAAGCGTGAGATGAATAGAGCTTTAGTCACCACAAAAGTCGACTTTAATACTACAAAAACTTGTTGAACAACACTTCGCCAAAGTTCAATACGCTTTAGATAATTATATCTTCCGTGTACTAATTCTGATTCTCCTGAGCGCTTTGTCTAGTGATTTCTGCAAATTCTTCCCAAAGGGACAAATGTTCTCAAAGTGCTTGAGGATTGCTCCAATATCGTACCAAAATGTCAGTCTTGTATCAGATGTTGGTTGCTTACCAGCAGGCGGCTGTCGTTTTTTAAACTGTTGTCCCAGGATCGACCCTGTCCAAAATCATTTAGGGGTCTCTTCCGAAATCTTTTTACTCTTGACACTATTGCCAACCTGGCTGGTAAAACGGCACCTCCCTGTCTCACTGTCGCGGTCCTGACCATAATTGTGATTCAATCACTAAAATCTGGAGTCTCTCTCTCAGAACTAGGATGTGCGGCCATGCCAACCCTGGTCATCAAGAGGCTGTCACTTATCCGAAATGGGATGAAAAGCTATCTACCAGTATCAAACATTCCATACCTGGAGAAATCAATTGAGATATATAACGGTAACATCACAGCTTTACACATAAATGAATATCGAGGGGAAACCACCTAAGCAGCTTCATCTCTTCAATCAGTGTGTAAAATTGATCACTTTAACCGAGACTGTTGACAACGAATTGATCTGCGGTGCCTCTCCGAGCTGTTTAATTGATCCGCTCTCTTCCGTTATGTATGTATGTCCTGTCGGTGATATGTTGAGAAAGCATGGAGTGAAGTTCCACAGTTCAGCTGACATTCAAATACATATTCCTTTCAACCTTAAGATTCCAGGAAATTTAAAAAAAATGTATGCTCCATTTAAACTAAAAGATAGTATCAGTGAAGTCTGAAAAGGGATGCTTGTCCATAATCTTAAGTTTAATCAAGATAAGACTGAACTTTTACTGATATAACATTTCCCGATCATCATCGTCTCTTGAGTAACACAGTGCTACTTATTGACCCCGATTCCCGTTACCATTTGCACGGAATCTTGGTGTAGTTGTCATAAGTTTATGAATATGGATGACAATATGTTACATAAATTCAGGTTTGTCAATAATCACTCCGGTAAATTTAGCAGAATTGGGGCGATGTATTATCAAAGACACATGTCACACAGGTGTTAAGGCCTTAAATGCATGTTGTCTAGATTACTGCAATGTCCTGCTCAACGGCATCACAGAATTCATAAGATTAAAAGAAGAAAACTGAGAGACTTGTCTGCACCACACATAAACACACACCAACTCCCCTTAGAGCTAAACTTCACTGGTTTAGAACCCCCCTGAGAATATTCAATATAGAACATTAACCTTTATTTTAATCCATTCATAAAGAAGCCCCACAATACATTAATGAACTACTCCATCTATACCCATGAATCTACTTACCTTTTTCGATATTTCAAGGAATTTTCTCCAGTCATTCCAGAGACCCACAAAAGGGCTGGAGATTTTTCCTTTTCGTACATCGCCCTAAACTTTGAAATTCAGCACTCCTCTTTTCACTATAGCGAATAAACCGATAGAATATTTTATATTTTCATACACACCAAAAACCCATTTATTTTCAGTAATGTTATATCATGCAATTTTGCAATACTGTTTTAGTTCATTTGTATTCAGAATATAAAGGGCTTTGTACCCTCTGGAAATGGTGCGCTACAAATGTCATAATGTATGTATGTACTCTAGTATGAATTCATATATGTATGTATGTATGTATGTATGTATGTATGTATGTATATACATGTATCTAAATACTTCTAGACAGAGAAATAGGAGATTCATCAATTATTGGTCCTCAAAGATAACCGTCCGCAAATTTGAGTCATTGGTAAATAGCCTGATTCTTGAGCCCCAGTCACATAATGCTCTGCGTCCGGCGTTACGTCCAAAAAAGTCATTTCTATTGCGGACTCGCGCGGATCCTTTGCCGTCACTAGAAAATTTATTCAAAACATACCGAGAAAAAGTGCGGGTGATACGGACAAATACGATCAGATGCGAATACTTGCGTCCACTTGCGGATATTCTTACGAATTGGCACATAATAGTTCTGAACACTTGCGGAGAGTTGCGGATATTTTCGGATAGTTAGGGATAGTTACAGATTGTTATAGATAATTATGGACAGTATTGTTTTCTGTGACGATCCCTGCTAAGTCAGTGTATTCTATTATGACAGAAGGTTATCACATATTGGACTGTCTTACATTGTACACTGGCATGACTGGGGAAAACTGAAATTCAATTACGTACAATTTGTGAAAAAATCGTAATCCTTTAATTTGCTTTGCAATGATAAAAGATATATGAAATTTTGAACTTGAGGTTTAAATTTTATTTGTGCAACTCAAATATGAATAAACTTCATAAATGTAAAGAATACATAACATAATTACACCACAAATATAATACAATATAGATCGATAAGTTAAACATTAGAGTAAGAAAGTTATTACTTACAGTCATGGAATAGACAAACTGTGGTTACGCTGTCGTTGTGCAGCGATATTCATGACTTATTGGGTTTTGTTAAGGAGATTTTTATGATAAAGTAATGTTTATTAAATTTCCAGAAAAAAAAAAGACATCAAGACATTCAAACACCCCTCCCACACCCAAGCACAATATACAAAAATGTAATACACATTCCATGGAGCGTAAAGTGGGTAAGACTATAGCAATGCTTAAGCTGTAGCCCTTCTGCGCTATTCATTACATCACTGATATGTTCTGTTGTACATTGTAAAGGCAATGAAGAAACTGTATTGCTGTACATTCTAAAGGTAATGAAGAAACTTACCTCATTAGCACTTAATGTTTATGTATATCCGTTTATATGTATGGTACCAACAATGTATATGATATATGTGTATGTATCTGCATAAGCAATGATATAATGCAGGAACCAATAAATCAAATCAAATCAAATCAAATCAAACTATAGAGAAATACCAAATTCGTTCTCATTTTTTCAAGTTGATTTATTTCCTTTCCATCAAAAAATAATTAGAAATACAATGAAACGCTCGAATTCACAGATGTCATGAAATTAGTACCACAATGCGATGAACAGAATAACATTGTAAAAGAGATACAGGTAAATTATCAACAGAGATACAAATAACTGTTACGTCACTGTGGTGAATGCATAAACAATATTGCTGGAAATGGAGGGGACTGCTAAAAACAGGGCTTGTAGAATGCAGTCCCCTCATACAGAAAAAAAAATATAATAGCAAAAAACAACAACAACAACAACAATTTCCCTTAACGGTAGTAAAAAAAAAGACAGACAGAGTAATACACACATACATGCACACATACCAACTCACATTAACAAACACAAAGAGGCTCTCTTGTAAGGAAAGATTGATGAGAGAATAGAAAGATAGTAAGGGAGGTAGAAAGTCTGAGGTGGACGGGGGGGGGGGGGAGGAGGAGAGGGAAATGGTGGGTCATAACCAGGGCACTGGAGGCACAGGCTCGCTGATAAACAAAGAGTAGTGAGGTTACCGACGCACAGACGATTTTGAAAATCAAAAGTAAAAAAAAAAAAAAAAAAAAAAAAAAAAAAAAAAAAGAATCATTTTGCTGCATATGAAGTTTTTGAATAATTCTTTAACTTTAAAGAAAATGTATTAAGAATTAAAGCTTCTTTTACATTATTATCAAAAGAATTCCAGAATTTTGGTCCAGAAAAGGAGAATAAAGATTTTGCAAAAACCGTCCTAGTCAAAGGCAAATGATATTCATGGGATTGACGGGTTGGATATGCATGAACAGTTTCATTCTTTAAGAACATGGAATCAAACACAAGGGGGAGAGAATGGTTGGTGAGTTTATACATGAATTGTCCTAATTGCAAATGATAAAGGTCAAATTTTCAAAATGTTATTTTCGTGAAATAAATTATAAGTATGACCTCTCCACGATTCGTGACAAATGATACGAAGAGCTTTTTTTCTGTAATAATAGTATTCTTTCTGTATATTTAGAAAAAGTGTTTCCCCATGCGAGTATACCATACTTTAAGTAAGGTAGTATCGAAGCAGAATATAACATAAAATGTAAATTTTTGGGAAGATAAAATTTAACTTTGTTTATAATACCTATATTCCTTGAAATAACACGACAAACAGAATCAATATGCAAACCCCAGGTAGGTTTATTGTCCAGAATCAAACCTAGAAATTTGATGGAAGAGACTTCGTCTATGACCGTGTCTTCCAGGAAAACGTTTCTCGGTAGATTTTCTAGCGAATTACTGAACAGCATGCATTTTTTCTTGCAGTTTTTTGCAAATTTATTGACAGTTTGTTCGCTCTTATCCAATGGAGTAACTTCGTTAATTCACAGTTTAAAGTATCATGTGTTAATCGATCAGAATCAGATAAAACACATTATTATCATCCGCAAATAATAAGAAAGAGAGGATGTTTGAAGAATTTGACATATCATTGACATAGACAATTTTGACATGGACATAGAGAATTTTATATAGTTATCGCTGTCACTCACCTTTCCCGGCCAGAAAAGTGAATGAAATGCTCTCACCCCATCCCCTACATAGAGAATTTTGATATACCATTGACATAGAGAATTTTATATAGTTATCGCTGTCACTCACCTTTCCCGGCCAGAAAAGTGAATGAAATGCTCTCACCCCATCCCCTACATAGAGAATTTTGACATACCATTGACATAGAGAATTTTATATAGTTATCGTTGTCACACACCTTTCCCGGCCAGAAAAGTGAATGAAATGCTGTCACCCCTTCCCGTAATCAAAATATTGCCTTTTCGAAAAATATACATTCAAAGAGTGCATGAAAAAAAAAAGTTCAGCACCAAGGGTCAACCGATGTCATGAGTATATGGTGCCACCTAAAATGACCATTTGTGGTAGAAATGTCATAATTATTGACCATGCGGTTCTGCCTCTCCACTGCTCCGACTGTATTGTAGCATTCCTTCAGGTAAATGCGCTGCAGCTTGGCAACACGAGTTGTGTGGCTTCCCACGAGTCCCTGTGTTCCAATGCGAGTGGAAAACGGAAAACGTCGAAGGACGTAATCTCCCGCAGCATCCGTAACTGTCCGCAAATATACGTAAGCGGACGAAAGTGTTGATATACGTTAACTTACGATTACTTTCGGATACTTACGGTGGACGTAAACGAACGCAAACGGACGGGAGGTAAATTTTTTTGCGGATGGTCTGCGTCCAGGCTACGGATAGTTACGTTCAGTTACGGATAATTACGTTTGGTTACGGTTACTTGCGAAAGTCTACATCCGTAGAATCCCTCTGCGAAATTTTGAACATTTCAAAATTTCGCAGGCTTGGCGCCGTCATTTTGCGTTTCTTTACGGATGAGTTACGGACAGTTACGTCTACATACGTCCCTGCGGATGCCTGCGTCCACGCTGCGTCCCCCTGCGTTCACTCATTCGTATCTATCCGCGGCGGACGTAACCCATCGCAAAGCACTGTGTGACTGGGGCATTAACAATTTAATATGCATGTAGCATGTAGGCTACTATATATAACGCAATTGCAATGACCAGAATAGGTGTAATATCGAATTGCTATATATTGCCACTTACTTTTCTCGCACAACTCTTATTCGTATGCGCATACACGCACATGACAAACACACACACGCGAGCGAGCGGACGCACACACACGCACATACACGCCTTTGCACACCTGTTTTGGCGCCTTCAAACCCCTCCGTCCCCTTTGCCCTGATTTGCGCGGCCCGTGTCCCTGGAATGTGCATTTGGGGGCTGCTTGGATGTCACTGGTCCAAAACGAATCTGACATTGCCGTAATCGCCACTGATGCATACCCGGCGTCTGAATGACAGACCATTCCAATCTACCTTTTCATGTGCCCCCTATTTTTTGCCCCGAGCTCGTTTTTTTTTTTTCTTTTTCTTCAGAATGAAATCACATTTCTTTCCTACTATCTGCATTGGCCGCGATCTGTCGTCCACTATTCCCCCAGCGCTCGTCTCTGCCCGGCAATTCGGAGCGCCGGAAACTCGATTTTCGGCACGCTCTTCACCATAATGAGTCACGGCTAGGCGGTTAAGCTCGTGACTACAGGTAATGCGTCGGTCAAGAACTCGCTCCCAGACTGTTGCAGTCAGTCGCAAGGAAAAAAAAAGAGGGGGCGGGAGAGGAAAAAAAAAAACCCTTCATGAATAGGATAATAGTGGTGAAGCTCATGCGCGCACACACACACATATGCACATACGTACGCACACACATCGACAAATGTATTAAATAGGTAGGAAGTATACAGATAGATAGACAGAAAAGATAGGCAAAAGATACACGTATTGGCAGACACGCATATTACACACCACGTATTGATTAATACGGACTACGCAGGTTTGCCTTAGCCCATTGAAGACGAGTCCCCAGTATACTCTGGCAAGTGTCTAAGGGAAATGCGTGTTATAGCAAAATCAACCCGTCCTCAAAAGTCTCCGTTCAATTTCCAATCTTTATGAATAAAACCGTGAGAGGAAAAGATCCACAAGATTTGACTGAAAGAATGTCAGGACTTAGAATAGAGTCATCAATGGAAATGATGCGCACATTTTTACAGAGAAAGAGAGTCATGTGGAGAAAAAAAAAAACCCGATGACTTCGGCACGGTATAGAGCACTAATGAGAATGAAAGGGGGTCGTGCATGCCTCGATCAACTCGTCAATCCTGTCTCTCATGAAATCAAGGCCGACATCGTTCATGAGAGATGGCAAGGTGAGGGCGCGTTGATTTGAATACCTTCTAATATTGCTTCCTCGTGTCATGATCCTTCATTTTTATTTTTACTTCCTCCTTCCTTCCTTCTCTCTCTCCCATCTTCCTCGTTCTCATCATTCTCTCTTCAACTCTTCATCCTATTCTTCCCCCTCCTCCTCCTCTCCTCTCCTTTTCCTCTTTCTCCTCCCCCTCCTCCTCCTCTTTCTTCTGACCAAACTCCCTCCAGGTCTTCTTCGTTCCCTCGCTCCTCCTCCACCTCTTCCTTCGATCCTCTCTCTCATCCTCCACGTCCTCATCGTTCTCCCTTCAGCTCCTCATCATATTTCTCCCCTCCTCCTCCACTTCCTCTTCCTTCCAAGCAAACTTCCTCCACCTTCACCACCTCCAGCTTTTTTGTCCTTCTTCCCTTCCCTCCTTATCATCCTCAACGTCCTCAACCTTCTCCCTTAAACTCCTCCCCTATTTCACCTCCCCTCCTCCTTTCTCCTCTTTCTTCTCCCCAAACTTCCCCTTCTTCCTCCACCTCTAGTTTTCTTTCCTTCCCTTGCTTCTCCATCACTTCTCCCTTCTTCCCTCCTCCTTTTCACCTTAACAACCAGACAGTCTTAGATATTCTTACATGAATACATTGATACTATAAATCTTTAAAGCCCTGTTCTTAGAGATCGGCAATTTGGCAATTTTACTCTTTTGTTATATGATCATAACTTGAAAACACTGAATAAAGCAATTTAGCGATTTTATCATCCACTAGATAATAATGTTAGCTGTTAGATGTTAGCTTATGTTGTCATCTTGTCATTCACCACTTATGAGAGCTTCACAGGTACTAAGAGTCCCTCAAATTAGCACATAACACAATAGCGCATACACACATTCATTAAAACGGTACTTAAAAATCATGAGAGCTATAAAAGTCGTGATCAAATTAAAATGGACT
Source organism: Diadema setosum (assembly GCF_964275005.1). NCBI lineage: Eukaryota > Metazoa > Echinodermata > Echinoidea > Diadematoida > Diadematidae > Diadema > Diadema setosum. The sequence continues at coordinate 34,187,515 of NC_092689.1, forward strand.
GATAAAGGAGATAAAGGAGAATTTTCTAGACATGAACAGATAGACGTTTAACAACTCTCGTGCAATGCCAGAGAGAAACTTAATGGTCTTGTCTAACGTACCTCTTGCACTGAACCTGCTTAGATCAGTCCCCTTTATGTTTCATGGATAGATTGCTATACGCAGCAGTGATGAGAATGGATGTGATATTTGGATGTCAACTATTTACCGCATTTCCTGACGAAGCTTACGGTTGGATATCTAAGATCATTCATGGAACAATTGCGAAGATTTTTTTTTTTGAAGTCGTTACTGAAGATGTAGTCGCCATCAGATGCATGCTCTTATTCAGTCAGTTTTCCTCAAAAACAAACGAACGAACAAACATACAAACAAACAAAACAAACCAAGTTGAACAGTGCGCTCAAACCTAGAGAAAATGAGAGGGAGAGAGATAATAAGAGATAGAGAAAGAGAGGGAGAAATAAGAATGGAGAAATATAGGAAATATAGAAAGAGGGGGATAAGGGGGGAAAGATATAGCCAACCAGCCATACCCTAAATAGTGCAATGGATAATTGGATATATATTTGTTTAGACAGGTAAACGAAAAGGCAGAAGTATATAGGAATAGAAATAGGGAGAGAAACAGGAAACATACGTGGAGAAAAGAGAGAAATATATGGCAGATAAAGAGATAGATGCAAAGACAGATTTATGGACAAATGGAGGGAGAGAAGAGGCAAGAAGAGAAGCAGAGATTGAAAGAGAGCCAGAGATGGAGAGATGGTGAGCGAGGGAGATAGACAGACAGAAAGAGAGGAAGGGGGAGGAGACGGGGAAGGAGGGGAAGTTATAGGGGGAGAGAAACGACCTCAGGCAAAAGGGTTGAACAAACTCTTGACGCTCAGGAGTTCGATCAAAAAGAGCGTCTATCGGATTTGTCTCCTACACCGATAGCTCACCCGGTTACTGACACTCTGAGCAGCGAAGAGCAGGACATACAACTGTTCATCCTCATCTTCTCAGGAAAAATCTCACACTTCTACAAATCGCGGCCTCTCCTTCCTGTACTTTTCTTTTCATTCTGTTTACGCTGCAAGCAACCTCTTCGCACATAATATCAATTATGTCTTTGAGATGCTGGTTTAGAGACGGGTAACGCATATTAAAGGGGAGTATTTTTTTCCACTCAACATCACGTTGTATCTTTACGCATTCAAGGAGGAAGCTGTCTTGTGCATATGATAATATAGTGTCTGAGTTGAGTTTGGGTCATTGCCGCTTTCCACTTGTAGGACCACGAAGTAGAACAAACACTATTTGACATATCATGAGAGACAAAACATTGTCATATATATATATATATATATATATATATATATATATATATATGACAAAACATTGTCATATATATATATATATATATATATATATATATATATATATATACAGCCTGTATATACCAGGATTGTAAGAATGGGTTTGGTAAAGGTTCAATGAACACCTGTTCTGAAGAAAAGTTCATAATTATTCAGTGTACATCATACCTTTATAGACTTATCTCTCTTTCCTGTTTTAACAATTGCTGTTTGATATTTTCTTTGGAAAATTACATACCAACAGACCGTTGAGTTTGATTTGACTGGGAATTCCATGAATATTGTATTGTATTTTTCCCGTGTAATTAAAAACATGCATTTTGCTCTATCATTCGCTATTCTAAAACACTCCTTTTTTGTGAAAATGCAATGACAATAAGAGAAGATTTATCAATTTATCTATTACAGAAAGAATTTTCCTTTATACCTCTGTCACTTTGTGGTGGCTTGTCAAGAGAATGTTACTCTCTTTGTGTTGTTGTTGTTTTTTAAAGATGAACAACAAGAAAACTAATGCTAAACTGGAAGACTATTTTTACCAAGGTCATGTACACTCAAATAAATTTGTCAGCGTTTGTGATATTTGTCATTTGAATGTGAAATAGTCCATTGCATGTGATGTAAGTTTGTGTAATTTTCAAGTAGTCAGAAGTGTTTTGATGGGAAAAAAACATGTTAAACTGCTAACATTCTCAATATTTTTTGATGTTTTAAATACTAATGTATAATCAACTTACATCAAGTGTATAACGTAGATTTACTTATGGTCAGTGACTTTTCATATTTGATGTCTTTAAGGAAAGGAATTGGCCCCTGAAAATTACAAGAACCAACGAAAAACAGGAAATAAATTAATAAAACAAATAATTATCATAAACCTCCAACGTCATTCTCTCATGTGGTGTAACACATACATGAACCATTTCATTTGATCTGTGTGGTAGTGTCAGGGTTGACAGTTTGTTTTTAGACCTGTGTTTTTAGAACATCCGTGGATTAATACAGTACTTTTCGTCGTCATTTGAATGCAAAAAAAAAATGCTCAAAATCAACTGGATATCGTCAATTAACTAGTCCAAATCAATGCGTGGCATTAATGAGGTTTGTTGACTATTTTTGTACACGCGTTCGAAACAAGAATAACACTTTTATAGGCTTAGGAGAGGCAGTCGAGCCAATCAAGATCTGGAAGTACCAGGACCAAGTTTAGTGTTGGTGGAAGACGGTAGGAACTGTATTGACTGATAAACATTTGGAAAATGATTTGTCATTAATACAAAAAAGGGGGAGCTATTTTGTGGTTCGGTAAATTTTGAACATCTTCTCACGCCATTAAAACATGTGCACTTTTTACTTCTGGTGCATGGCTGTCGTTGAACAAATATGAGTTTCATTATCGTCCTTCAAAACATTCGTTGCAATAATTTGCAAATGCTCATGTTAATCAAATAACCTACATTAATATCGTATCACAAACAGGTACGTTTAATTTCCACTTGCGCGGATTCCAGTCGGATTCAGTCGGGCTTAAATTGTGACGCTCACAAAATTAAAAATGTCACAATTAAAGTTAATGTACTGTGTGTTAGCACAGTTTTTCGTCCGTACGACGGTTAAATCAAGGCACGCAACCATCAAAGTGCGTATAGGCGCATTTCAAAGAGCATTTATACAGTGACAATGTTTGGAATGGTTGGGGTTGTCGGCGATTTCCAAACGTGAAGAGCGAGTCCCAATATAGAAGGGAAGAACCCAGAGTTCTTTGCGAGTGGCTGATCCCCTGAAAGATGCACTGCAAATTTTAGACGAACGGGCTGCTAAATTCCTCTTATGAATTCAGACTTCTTGTCGAGTCCAAAAGGGACGGGGTAGGGTTGAGCCGACCCCCGAGCGCGGTAAATTCTGTCATGTGAAGTTGTTACCGCTATAAACGAGACCTTCTAAGCCGGAAACACACTCTAGTCTTTGCCACGGTTGTCTTCTTTTGAATATTGTGTGAATATAGAAAACGATGATTCTCCATTCATGTTGATAATGGCCGCCGGTTCCCGTGTAATCGTGCGTAATGCGAGGTTGATGACTACAGCTGGTCATCAGTCTATAGGGAATATTTCGCTCCTTTGCAAGAATTGAAAAAAAAAAAGAAATGAAAAAGGCCCGTCAGGGACGAAAATTACATTTCACTTTCGGATATCTGACTCCCCAATTACTAGATTGTCCACTTGCCAAGGCCATCAGTCGATGTAATCCTGACTTGTCCATTCGCCGTGACTGTCATACAGGAAGTGATTCGCTGTGGCCTTGGTCATTTACAGAATTAGGAGACACGCGCGCATGAATCCCATCACCTTTACGTGTTGCCATGGCATTCCTTCATCTGATGTGGAATGTGTTAACTTACGGCGCTTTGCATGTGAAGAGATACGACCTTGTGCTATTCATTAAAAAGGGCGCCAAGGGAAAGTGTGAGAGAAAAGACAGAAAGAGAGAGAGAGAGAGAGAGAGAGAAAGGTGTTCGAAAGATAAAGTTAAAGGTTTTTACATCGAGTAATTTGTGGTAAATTTTACGATCACGATTTGCACCAAAGGACAGTCTTCGCCAATTATGCCTTGAATTGAAATAAGGGTGTCTGGGAGTGTGCATGCCATGCCATGTTAATCTAATCTCACAAATGACTCAGGTACACATTTACAGTGCACAAGTAAACGAAAAATTTCTGGAAATGATATGCACGATGGCAATATTATTTCGTCAGTGATTTGAAACAGCGAATGATCAATTTTTTTTAGCATTATATTCAATCCAGGTTGACTTTATCACTATTTTACATCATGGAATCTAGTTTGCTTGCGTCCACGATGGCACGTGCTGTATTTTTTTCTTTTTTCCCTTTTTTTTTCCTTTCTTTCTTTCTTTTCCCTTCCAAATTATTTTGATTTCATGTCAGTTGACATTGGTTCGTTTTATGTTGATTTATATTGCTGTCTTGTGTATTTTGTGTGGGTCCCATATCGTACAAGCTTTGCTTCTTAGTGGGACCCTCCATTTCCATCCCCATCCTTAGTTAACTTGTATTATATGCTTTATGTATATATTAACAAAGATATAATTGTGCTTCTTTTTTTTATCTGCAACTCATTTTCATATGTACTCTGTTAAATCACATTCTGTTATTACTACAAATATCTTGTGCATATATTGTATGTAATTTCTTTGTTTATTTGATGGAAGTGAAAATAAATTTGAATCTTGAATCTTGAATTTTGAACTGAAGTTCGCTCGATATTTACATCATGATATTTTGATATACTAGTAGGTTTGAATTTTCGTTGTGTGTCTAATACAACCAACCAACAGCAGATGAAAATGAGAATGTGGTACAATTTCTTACTTGCATGTATGTTGTTGTCACAGTTTTAGCCTTGCATTCATATTAGAATATTTTACGTCTACTGAGACGGTCAATATAGTCATAATATATCATAGCAATACTACAAACTGCGGCATATGAATATACTTCAAAAAATACAATTATGATGTTACTCATTATCACATGTATTTTGTTAACTTACGTTTTTTTAAATCATTACAAATATGTTCTGCCTATGAATTGTAGACAATTTCCCCTGTTTATTTGATGGGAGTGAAAATAGATTTGAACCTTGAACCTTGAACCTTTTGTTTTACTCGAGCCATGTATGACGATAGAGAATCTAGTTTTGTATCTCACCTACAAAGTACCTTCACCGTCCAGCGTGTATAAGATAAACTTAATTTTATTACCCTTTGTGCCTACATGGAGCATACGAATGTTACAGTCCATTTCGTAGTCGCGTTAGGCTATGATATGCTAATTTTTTTTATCTAGTTTAATAATTTAACAGGTACTCGAAAGAAATTAAAAAGTGATTTTATGAACTTCATGGTGCACTGAATCTATCTCTTCTTTCACTCATTCTATTAATCACGCGGGATCAATTTAAATGATTTATATCTCATTTTGTTCTGGGCACAAAATGAGTATTTTTGCCATCCGATGAAACGAGACATGTTTAACTTCAATGAAAGCATGCCACGGACAATCCACCTTCATAGACATGTGGACTGAGTGAATGCAGCAATATTAGTAGAACACATCAGTGAAAGTTTGAGGAGAATTGGACAACCCGTTCAAAAGTTATGAATTTTTGAAGTTTATGCTCAGTCACTGCTGGATGAGAAGACTACTATATCTTGTGATGTCACATGTGTACAACGATATAAAGAAAAACATAAAGAAAATTCAACATAAAAATTATTCTCACTTTTCTCGCATAATGAAAGAACGCCTGACTTGCCTCTTTTAGAAGGCAAAGGGAATAATATCATCCTTAACATACATCAGCGACAGGTTGAGGAAATGTACACTTTATTGAAAAAAAAAATCAAATTTTGTGAAATTCTCTCTATATTTTCCTTTAATTGTTGTACGCATGTGACATCACACACCGTAGTAGTCTTCTCATCCAGCAGTGACTGCATATATTATTTAAAAATTCATAACTTTTGAACGGATTGTCCGATTTTCTCAAAACTTTCACTAATGTGTTCTAATAATATTGCTGCATTCACTTAGTCTACATGTATATGAAGGTGAACTTGTCCTTTAAGAAGGGAATGAGCTGTTTTATAACTGTTTTTGGTGTTGTTGTTCTTCTTTATTTCTTTTGGCAATATGTGTGCACAACTCCTTTCACCGTAAATAACATTGTGGTGCAGACCGCTCACAAAGAGTCATGTTCAAGATAATGATTCTCTGTTATTATTCATTATTCATTTTCATGTTCATTTCCAAACAATTATCTGTATTATTACAAACGACGTAATACCAGTTCATTCCACGTAACACAACACATAGAAATACATTGTGTTTCATAACAGTTTCATGATGATGTATGGTGGCCTGAACAGATTAATCCATACTGACTGTATAATACAGAAGTTTACAGAAATAAAAAAATGAACCACCCAAAACAGGTCACATCACAAAAACAAGCGACCCAATCTACTGTTCTAGCAAGTGATATCTGTCTTAATGACGAGCAAAGGCGTAATAATTATCCTATTTAGGAGACTTCACTATCTTTCCTGGTTTTGCCCGAGCTTTTATTTTTTTGTTTGGTCTAGTGAGTGCGGCCCTGGACTTCTGTACAGGAGGTCCGAGGTACATTATGGATCATCTTTGTGTGAGAAATAATGCACGCGATTTGAATACATTTTGAAGGAGATCCGTTGAGACGGTCAGTAAGTCATGAATATATCATTGAAACAGTACAACCATAGATCAGTGCATGTTTCTACAAACCCAAACTGCATTATAGTGTCAGGTCAGACTGTATGATTACGTCAGGAAATAATTTGTGCCTTCGTGAAAGATATGAATATAGATATAACATCCAAAAAGATTTGTCACGTTATCAAAGCAGTTGCAATTTCATTGGACTTAGTTCCCTCTCCCTTTCTCTCTCTCTCTCTCGCTCTCTCTTTGACTTCAGTCACTCATTTTTATTTTCATTTCAAACAGAGGCATATAGGTATTTAACAGTTATCAAATTACATCACAATGCAATATAAAACATAAGCTTACAGAATATTGTAACAATACAAAAATGCTGGAAATGGGGAGGAATGCTAAAAAAGCAGTGCTTGTAGAGTGCATTTTCCCCACACGTCATGTCGTATCGTCCATCACTTCAGAGAGTAAGCAAAGAGGACGAAATATTTGAAATGCAGTGAAAGGGAAGAAAGAGGCAGACAGACAAACAGGCAAACAGACAGACACACAGACACACACACAGACAGCATTAAAACTGTTTCGGAAAGCACAAATTTGCGGCTTTCGAAAAGGCTTTCCGAAAAGGCATTCAAAACAGCTTTGCGTTTATCATCTCGTAAAAATTCCCTGAAAGCCGTTTGGAAAACCTGTTTCTGCCGAGAAAAAGAGTTGATAAACGCACCCTTTGTTGTAATTAGTGCTCTGCCAATGACGTATGAAATATTTGTCCTGAAAAGTTGTAGATCACGACATTTGCTTTTTTTTTCCTCTTCCACCATCAGTCAGGAGAGAGAGAGAGAAAAAAAAAAGAATTCTTTCATGAGAACACTGCAAATTAGGTGTAACACAATATGAGAGGAGAAACATACATTGTCTAGATCTTTAAAAGTAGAAAAGAAAATTAAAACAAATCGTTCAACCATTAAAACTCAAACAAATGCATTTCTGGTTTGCTCTGAAGCAAAATCAACAAACAGGAGGGGGGGGGGAAGACATCAAAAAGGCCCAATTGTTCCACACGGATGCTTGTTCCGGCATAAACAGAAACTATACAAGACTGTGCTTTACATCAGTGAATAGCATTTATCAATCAGTTGCATTGAAAATAACTCTACCATGTCTACTCAAGAATTCATTAAAGGACAAGTTCACCTTCATAGACATGTGGGTTAAGTGAATGCAGCAATATTAGTAGAACACATCAATGAGAGTTTGAGGAAAATTTGACAATCCGTTCAAAAGTTATGAATTTTTGAAGTTTCTGCTCAGTCACGGTTGGATGAGAAGACTACTATAGCTTGTGATGTCGTATGAGTACAACTATATAAAGAAACTATAAAGAAAATTCAAGATATTCTCACTTTTCTCACATAATAAAAGGACACTCGACTTCTCTCTTTCAGAAGTCAGGGGAAATAATGTTACCCCTAACATAAGTGAGTAACATGCCGAAGAAATGTGCACTTTATTCAAAAAGTCAAGTTTTGTGAAATTCTCTTTTTATTTTCCTTATATTGTTGTACGCATGTGACATCATACACTGCAGTAGTCTTCTCCTCCAGCAGTGATTGCACAGATACTTTAAAAATTCATAACTTTTGAACGGATTGTCGGATTTTCCCCAAACTTTCACTGATGTGTTCTACTAATATTGTTGCCTTCATTCAACCCACATGTATATGAAGGTGAACTTGTCCTTTAACTTGAATAACTGACTGACAAAGAAGTCTTCCGACCATACACCCCAATATCAAGATAAACGCCGAGGTGTCAGAACTCGAGTAGTATCATTGCTGAATACAATACCATGACGCCATAATTATTTCTGATATGATTATAACAGGAAATAAATGATCGACGCGAATGTTTCATTTAATCTTCTCCCAAAACTTTGCTGGGTCCTCGTGAAGAAAAAAAAAAAAAGTGATTGTGGAAGAAGTTTAAGTCAATTCATCAACTGGCATTTAAATTGTGTAGTTTGCATCTGATTCTGGGATGATGAAAGCTACATTATTTCTGCTGCGATCCCGTAGTCATCTTGTTGCGTATGGCTACTACGGTTTTATTATCAGTGTATTGAATTGGATTGAACTGAATTGAATGGGTTTATTTACTATCAAACTTGGCAGCCTAGTGGCTGAACTGTGTCAGATTTTCATGCAATGATTAATTTAGATATTAGGATCAGTGTCCTTTCATCGAGTAATCTTGTTCACAATGCGAACATGTTTTCATTTCATTTCATTTCATTTATTTTTCGTTTTCAACAAAGAGTGTAAGTGTACAAGACATAGCAAGAAGAAAAAGAATGATATACACATTTACATACATAGAAATAGTATAATATAAACACAATAAATTGAGGAAGAAATAGATGCATGTTATTTAATGTATAATCCTGAAAATGTTGAAAATGGAGGGGAAGCTAAGAAGCATAGCTTATGATATGCATTCTCCTCAAAAATCATTGTTAAAAGAGTACCTACCGTGTAATCATGTACTGGCAGAGAAACGTATAAAAGTAAAGTGTGTCTTGGTGAGAGTACAAGAGATTTGCTGAGTGTTAAAGGGATGGTACAGTATTGGTGGAGATGAAAATTGGGCTTTTAACTTTTTGCGAGATACCAAGAAAACACTTATCAAATAGTACAGAGCATACCATTTTAAGAGGATTTCAAAGTTTATTTGATGAAAATCGGGTTTGGAATGACTGAAACATCCAAAAACAAAGTAAAACAAAGAGATCGTAATAAAGTGTGGGTCCCACACTTATTAGAATCGCTCTGTTTTGGATATCTCAGCCATTTCAAAACCGATTTTCATCAAATAAACATTAAATTCCACGTGGAATTACATGGTCTTTCATATATTATAAGAGGTTTCTCATTATCTCACCAAAAAAAAATGTTAGAAACCTGAAATTAGGTCTCAACCAAAACTATACGATCCCTTTAATTGGGCGAGGTTACAATGAGTGGCGGTGCACCTTATTATAAGAGAGGAGGAGTGGATTCGGAGAGAAAACGTGGAACAAAGATACCGTCCATAACGCGCTGGTTAATACAATGTATACACCAATAATCTTTAGTCGGGGCCATTAAAGACCGGCGAACTGAATTCCTGTGGAATGAATGAACGAAGCTGATGGAAATGAACAACAGTGTGGCCATATAAAAATTCCCCCGTGCACTTGACCATGGGGCTTTCTTCTCGTATAGTGTCTCACCGTACCTCCTTCTCTACCGCTTTCTGTCTCCCTTCCACCTCTTCTCTTTTTTATTTCCCCCGATAATGGGAAGAGTTGCAATATCACCAACCTACTTTGGTATACCGCTGACAGAACTGGAACAAGAGGTGGACGAATAAACAGGCGTTCCAGATAAAAAAGTACAGGGACATTTTTTTGTTCCTTTCGGCCTGTTTGTTTCGCACCGGTAGATGCTCTCGAATAGACAGACAACCTTTTAAGCATGTCTAAAACTCCGTAAAGTGGCTGTCAAGCAACCTGGCATGGGGAATATGAAGGAGAAAATGTCTGTCGGGTACCAAAGGCAGAAAAAAGAGTAAAAAACATGCGCGCGCGCGCGCACACACACACACACACACACACACACATTCACATTCAACCGTTTCATATCGTTCTGTGGATTATGCATTTGTATTGTTCTACGTACCGCACATAATGTTTGTTCCTGTATTTTTTTTTTGCATCCCAAGTACCATTTGTACTGAAGGACAGACACAAAAAACATAAACAGAGAGAGAGAGAACCAAAAGAGACAGACAGACAAACAGACAAAGAGACGGACAGACAAAGAGAGAAAACACAACACGTAGAATATGCGAAAAGATTTTGAAAACCGCAAATGTCTATTAAAAAGAGATGGCCAACATTAACTTTTCTCAGGATTTATCACACCTCGTTAAACAAAGAACATTCGGGAAACTACTTGTATCATTAGGTTGACAGCAATGAAAAAAAAAATGTTCCTATTTGTCCCGGCTGACGGCTTTCAATGAACTACAAATGCAAAATGAAAAACAGGGGTAATCGTAGAATGGTCTTGAGTTTATTGCAAGTTGCCGTTCTTGCTGCTGCTGTTGCTGTTTTGCTGTTGTTTTAGTCGTTAAGCAACAACCCCGGGAAACAAAATTAAAACAGACAGAAAGCAACACCCAACTCCTTCAAATTGAATGAGACCACCTCTCATGATCAAAGCTGAAAGGAAAACGTTTCATCCCTCTCCCTCTTTATTTAAAAAAAATCACAGGAAAGTAAATTTGAAAGTTTAACGAACGCGCGCGCCGGTATAATCACCGTTAATCCTTCTTGTGACCAATGGCCTCGTTATAGATGCAGTGCATATCATCATTTCGACAACTCGACGCTAACGTTTTTCGTTAGTTCGCTAACCCCATATTAATTACAGTTTACGATGCCAAAAGAATATGTGCTTGAAAAAAAAAATCAAACTTGAAGGCAACAGCATGGACAGATTGAATTGAATTGGATTGGATTGAATTGAATTGAATTGAATTGAATTGAATTGAATTGAATTGAATTGAACTGAATTGAATTGAACTGAATTGAATTGAACTGAACTGAATTGACTTGAATTTATCTTAATTTAATTTAAATCATTCTAATTTAATTGATAGAACGTAATTCCAATCCAACTTGCTGAAACTACACTCGTCTTGCTTTGTCATCTCCTTTTGTGTATGACATTAATGGTATAATAAAAGTGTGTTCTGCACCAGAGCATAAAACATTAATACTTGATTACAGTGACTAAGAGACAAACCCCGTGCATTGCCAAATGACTTATCAATTATATTCCCGGCATGTATGGCTGAAAACATACGACGTGCTCTCATCATCTAACTACAGGGACGTCATGTTGTCTATACACATCGAAAGCGTTATCAATGTAATACGCATCTTCATGCATTAATAATGGGACATGAGGTACATGCAATCTCCATTGACTCGAATCTCCCGCAAGTAAACAACGTGCACACTCTGCAGTTCGCATTATTTTTCTTTCAAGTGATTATTGTCAAGATGATATTTTGTGTGATTCTCGACCCATCCAGCCGAATATCAAATTGATCATGCCTCATTGACAGGCCATTCGAAATCATGGAAGTGTTCAATTATGTATAATGTGACTCTCCAATAGTTATTCAATTTTGGTGAGGGTTTTTTGTTGTTTTTTTTTCAGCGACTACTTCACCTCTTCCATCAAAAATGCATTCATCTTGATTGATTTCTTACGATTTTCCTCTCCTCGGCTTCCTCATGTTCTGCATACAGATTTTTCCGGTAGGCATAAAAAAAGTGAGGATGAAATGGAATAAGTTGTGGGAAGAAAGGGGATATCAGAAAATTAACAAGAATGAGCAAGTAAGGTGATTGTTAGTCCATTACACTTGCGGGAACCGTGTTTTAGCATGTGGTATTTTGGCGCGAAATCGTCACTATTCGGGAGCCAAATCACAGATATCAGAAGAGATCAAAATTCACGTTTCTTTGGAATTTTGCTTGCAATACAGCGCAAGGGTCTACCAAGAAACTTCTCCGCTGCTGACGCGATTTGCCACGATACTGAGTTGTTTTGGAGTATTTTGAGATTAGAAAAAGAAAGTAAAATAGTGTCGACCGCATACTTATATTCCTGAAACACCCTCCATATTCAGTAGTGGGTAGGTAGAATGTTACGTGATGATCCAAAAATCGTGCCCTAACAATCGTACCGGTATTTTCCAACAAGCTGCATGCGGTTCACTCTAGCGCGGAAGACTGGTTGATACAACTGTCGTTATTGATTATCCATAGTCGATATTCTAAAATATGATGTAACAACCACGCATGGGTAAGTCATGTGATAATAGCACTTCCGGCGAACCCTTTTGGATAATATTTCGCATTTTTGTAATTACCCAATTGAAATCGTGCTATCACAGCGTTATTTCAAACATTTCCTATATGCATATGTATTCATTTTATAGAACCAAAATAGACAGTTCTGCATGCATAATAATATGAGAATTATGTTTCACTTCAAGTATAAAGAGAATGGAAGTGATTGTGGGCGGGAAGGGGGAGGGACAGGCGTGAGAACTGAGAAGATGAAGAAGATGACTGAATGAAAGGATGTTGGTTTGGCAGTGATAAAATGTTAGGAAGGAAGGAGTGAAGGATGGAGGAGGTGTTACAAAAGGAGGCTTTAATGGCGGGAAGAAAAAGAGAGGAGGAAAAAAAGTAGGCTAAGGGGAAAAATATCGTGTAGGGCCTGACGGGGATGGAAATTTAGAAGTCGGGAAAGGAATGTGAAGAAATTACATCATGAAAAGTAATCAGAGACTGATCGAGGTGTGATTAAGAATTGAGGGGGAGGGGGAGGGGGTAAGGAAGAAGGGAAGCCGGTCGGCATTGGAAAGTTTTTGAGGACGGTGCATCAACGCACGAGAAAAGGTGGAAGATACCAAGGGTGGAGTAATCTTAGGATGAGAGGAGGATAAAGGATGAAAGGAAAGTATGAGAGTGATGGAAGAGGTTAAAGGAAGGGGAAACGATGACGTGGGGTTGAGGGTAGTCACGTGAAAAAAAAAAGAGAAAGGAATATTTGTAGGAGGGCAAGTAGTGAGAGGAGCCGAGACAGAGTAAGAGAGACTAAAGCAGGATTAAAAGGAATTACAATTAATTTCAACAACTTTGTACTTCATTGTTATTATTCTCATTCTCGTTCTTTTCTTTTTTGTTCTCTTCTTTCATCTTATAATCATTATTATTCACTCGACTTTAATACTGGAACGAGCTTACTTTTAAGTAAGTTCCATCATATTTCTGTAGCATTTAGTCTCATATTCCAACTCTTACAGATCGACCGCTATGTTCTATATGTATGCAATATTTTATCGTGCCCCCTGGCTTGATATATTATTTCATTTTGTTACATTTAATAATTTTCACCGGGAAATGTGAAAATAAATTGAAATTGATATTGAAATCAATTACATCATCGTCACTGTTGTCACGACTGTGCGCAATTTAACGTCTATATCGTCCCGCTCCCTGGTATATTGGTTTTATATAATAGTGAAGAAAAAAAAGACTCTGTTTACATCTGCGCAAGGTAAGACTTGCATACTAAGTATATCACGTTTAGGGCAATCACAGCACTAAGTGAAGCAGCACGAAAGGGTAAAACAAAACACTCCCAAAACTGAGAAATCCCCTTTCCGAAATCGAGATTCAACCTATCAGATTCAGCACCATTGGCAAGAATGAACCGGTGGAATACTTAGTAAAAGTCGGAGAAAAAACCCGATCACATTTGCCGTATTTGCACAAGCCAAAAGCAAAGGGGATCAATCAGCTACCGGTGAACACCCCCTTGTTCGGTAGCCGGTGATTCGCAGAAACTAAACGGCATTCGATGGGCGGACATTACCGCCTCATATCACCCATTCATCACATGGTAAATGGTACAAAAAACCCTTTAAATAAACAGATTTGCATCTATGCCAGACGATGCGAACGAGATTCCGCCTCTTGCAGTGATTTGGCAGAGTCCTTTCGGATGTCGTGATACACTGGGAGCGTTGGGGGATGGCGTTGCATGATGGAACTATGATAACACATTGCCCTAGGATTTCGATAACATTTGGGGACCGTCTCGACTTTCCGAATATAATTTCGTACGCACACACTCACAAACACACACACACTTAAAGATTTGTATTCGCTGAAATCATGTGTTGCTATAAAAGAAATACGGCACAGCGTTGCACACACTGTTTATCATGTACTACGAATCTGCTACAAATTAATGAATTAGCTGATCTTTTTTAAAGTATTCCTAGTTACCGTCCTTACACTCATGTTTCTTCTATTATGTTTACATACAGGCACATAAGTTGCTTAAAGCTACGAATAGAACGTGCTTGGTTCTCCTGGCAGAAATAAAAATCTAATTTCTGGTCAGTTTTAAATAGATTTGGTTGGTACAAAAGGGGAAAAGCAGAATGCGGTTGCGTATCACTTTCCTCATTTCCAGAACCCTTCGTGTCACAGCCATTCAAGTTTGCCTCCGTTTCGTCTCGAATATGATAGCCGTCCCACAGTTCTATGATGCCTCTGTCAACGCAATTCTATCGATCAAATAAGACAGCTTCAATGAGCTGTATTCTTGGCGCCTTTTTCAGTGTTTCTTCCCTCCAATATCCCACGCAAAATAACTTCGCCCCTATTGTTGCTGTCTGTGGGCACACGGCGCGCCACTTTAGATCGGTTTGTGAGCTAACATTTGCCCTCGGAGAATGCGCGCCGAGCTACAGTTACAAATCATTCAGACGGTACAAAGAGAAGGGGGCTATCCCACTGACTACGAGGCGATGGTGTCCCCTTTCCGCCCGACCGTGGGGGAGCAGCGAACGGCCATACACGGTGGCAGACGAGAGGCTGAAAAGACGCATTCTATTTATCAAAAGCACGCAGCGCTGAGCTCAGCAAGATTATGATAGCGCTTGTGGCTACTAATGTCTCTGATATTGTGTAAAAATTAACCTGCTTGTAAAGTCAAATGCTGAAACCTTGATAAAGAAAAAATCCCGAGTGACCGAATTAATCATATCAAATTTTCCTCATAGACACTAGTGTTAGAACGAAATGAGCAATCATAGGTTTGTCAAAGAGTTAATAGAAATAGCAAAATGTTGAAAACTGTTGTATACTTGGGTATTTTCATCCATTAGGTCATCTGCAGTAAGTTCTACTTTTCTTTTTGATAAAGTGACTATACATGTGTTTATCAGTGCCTTTAAACATACGACCGCGCAACTGTCCGTGATTATCGTCGGAATCAAGTGGACGGTAACGCAACTGGTGCCAAGTTGGGCTGCGAGAAAAATCAACCCCTGCGCAACAAATATAGACGCATATTGCGTGTTAAACTTATCACCAACTCATCACAGCTACAAGACAAGTTTACTCCCAAACTGAACACCATGAGTGTTAGTGCAGACTTTTCGCGGCAGGTGCAAGACTCGTCAAGAGAACCACGTGATGGGTGCGTTTTTGAACCCGAAGAGATAGTAAATTTACGAAATACACTTTACCCTGCAGTCACTTATTGCTCAAAGTTAAACAAGTTTAGCACACATGTGTGACTTAGCACATAAAACTTCGAACGACCAAGATAATTTTCGCTCAACTTATTTTGTCCAGCACCAATTTTACACAATTAAACTACACATACTATGAATATAACGTGTCCATCCACACATAGCGAACATTTACAAGTGTTTGTGTTTTAATTGCGGTCCACGGAACATTCTGGAACCATGATTCTAAAGGCGTGAGAAGGAAAGTGAGGACATGGATGTACGACTAATGAACAAATAACAACACGTGAGGATGGTAGTGTATAACATTATTCTGACAGAATGCCTTTGTAACTTTAGAAATACTTCAAAAGTTCTTAAAAGAGATTAAAGTTCTTAAAAGGAATCATATTTACTTTTGAATTCCTCTTGTAGCTCTCGATTTAGAGATTACATGCCTATTTCAGTCACTTCTAATCTATACAGTCTGTTGTAGTCTCAGGGAGTGCATGATGGAAACTTGGTAAATCAGATTTGACGTCAGTAATCAATGGATAGGTACTATGAATACTAATGCATATTGTATACGAAGAGTTGAAATGCAAAAAAAAAAAAAAAAAAAAAAACCCAACAAACAAACAAACCATATGCATACATAATGGCCCGAATTCACGAAGGTGGTACAAATGAAACCATGGTTTAAACCATGGACAAAAACCATGGAGCGCCAAGTGTCGCATAGAATATTTCGTTACGAAATCAGTCATTTCGTCAATGAAATGATTATTTTGTAACGAAACGACAACATTTTGTAACTAAACATGCTAAATGAACACTTCGTCCATGAAATGATAATTTCATTATCGAAACGGTCATTTTATCAACGAAATGACCAATTTCGTACCGAAATATTCCATGCAACACTTGGCGCTCCATGGTTTTTGTCCATGGTTTAAACCATGGTTTCATTTGTACCACCTTCGTGAATTCGGGCCAATGTGTGTAGACAGAGAACGAGAGGAGAAGGGAGATAGAAAGAAAGAGAGAAAAAAAGTCAGTGTGTCCCGAATGGGTATCATCGTCAGCGTGATGAATTAGCTCGGAGGTAAACAACGACCTATAAATCGTCTAAATATCTGTCGATCTATTACAACAAGCAGTAATATATGAAAGAACAACAGCGAAAGTATTTGCCTGGATAAGCAACGATTCTGTCATACATTTTGCTTAGTCCATTCGTCACTCCCTCCTCTCATAATCGGAGATACGGATGAAGGATACGAAAATAATATTTTATGTACTAACAATGCTGAACACGCCCCCTCTCGGCGCTGTCGCGGCACGCACATGTTGAAATGTCGCAACCTCTGCTCCCAGACGCGCTACAAAGCACTGCAGGATCCGCAAAATGATCGATAAGCGATAGGCCCTGCTGTCGATATCCAGCGACAATGACTGATCGAAGATACAACCTCTCCTTTAACGAGCTGTGCTTTCGGCAGTTTGTTGTTGTTCCTGTTGTTAGTGTTGGTGATCTATTTTTGCCTTTTTGTCTTCTCTTTTATTCATTGCTGGTGTTGGATATCAAATCAGATCATTTTTTTTTCCTTTCGCCGGCATTTATGATGCGTGGAAATCAAATTAGGTTAAATATCCATGATTTATTGGTAGGAAGAACAAAATCAGATTTTAACAGAGGCACGTGACGTAAAATGCATGCATGAACGTATCGCATACAATTTCAAATGCACACACAGAGAAAACGCACCTTCCCACCTATGCACACAAGCATGCAGAGCATCAGCTGAAGCTGCAAGAATAGCAGGTCCAAATAACGCTGGCGTACCAGCGTAAATCGCTAAATAATGGTACCATTCCAAATCTATCTATTCCCGAAGTATATGGGTTATTAATCTCTGCACAATTATTATCACTCACGCAGTCAAACGCACACACACACACACACACACACACGCACACACACACACACACTCATGAATAATGTTTGCAAATAGATGCAGTATAGTAGATAGGGAATTAGAATGATAAAGAATAAGAGTTTTGTTAACGTTTAGGTATTGATAAAATATGATATAAAGAAATTTTGGAGGTACTTTTCAACATCTGTTGTCAAGTCACATCCCCAAAGATACATATTTTTATTCATTCATCAGTTAAGTTAGCATGAAATAATATCAATTTTGTAAAGTGATTTGCTGTATTTTCGTACCTCCGCTTTCCACTGTAACTTAATATAAACATACGCCTTAGCTTTCTACATTAGTGTACCTCCGTATCTTTAGCGTATTTTCTCTCTTTTTCATCATACTGTCGTTACAACGGTCACAAATGCTGACACAATATTGAACGTTTTTTTTTTCTCTCTCTCTTTCAAATGGCGAACGCAAGTCTTATTTGCATTGTTTGCCTACTGTAATTGGGTTTTGAAATACTCACTGGATTACCGGCAGAAGGGGAAAAAAGAAGGGGCATAATGATGAAGTTATTAGATTCCGCCCGAGATGAAAGAATACATGGTTTCCCCTTGTCATGACTTATTCCAAACTTAATGAAAAATTCGGTCCCACAAGCAAACAGCATATAAGCTGTATGTGTATGAAAAGGACACGTGGTTTCCCCCTATACGTTTTGTGATTGCAACTGGCGATCAGGGTCCCTGTTTCATAAAGACATTTGCAATAATTGTAAGTTGCAATAATTGCCGTTGCCATATCAACGACCAGAAGGCTCCCGTCTGATTGGTCGTTGTCCGGCTGCAGCCAAGGTAACTGCAGGTATTGTAAATTGCAATTATCCGAGAGTGCTTTATGAATTTAGCGGGGTTCCTAGACGAAAAAGGGGAAAAACAATAACATGTGAAAAGTATCCATGTTTCTTGTTGTATTGAAAGAAACGAAAGTAAATGTCAAACACAAAGACGGGCACAACCGACCCCCTTTCAATTAAAGTAGTTGGGACTTTTGTGATCTCAGTATAGCTTTGTCACTCATTCTATAGACACAGGGTTTTGATATGATGCGTTATGAAATCTAGATTGACAACTTGTCCTTTTCAAAATGACCAAAGGAGCATCTTTAAGCAGTCATAGGTGCGCTGAAGCCCGTGATGATACCCAGGATTAGAATGAATTAGTTTTGATTGAAGCATTTCGTTGGCCTTGTGTACTGCCGGTCTCAGGACATTTTAATATGCGCTGTCATCACTTCTGCGCAAGAAAAGATATCAAGGATTGCTTTAAAACAATCAACAGTATCTAAAATCATTTCTTGACAGTGCAACAATGAATTTAATCGAACGTCGGACATGTCGAAGGTTTTATATTCTATCAAGACGACTTTAAGAACGCTATCGTTCGTACTCTCTCGTTTAAAGGGGCATTCAGTCACATCAGGTAGAACATAAATCGATGGTATATACGGTACCATTTAAAGATTTGTAAAATTCATTGTGGTCCTTGTGGAGATAAATCAATACTCTGAAAAACCCGAAATATAATACGCTTAAGAAGGATAATGACTGGCTAGGAAGCTCGCAAATTCCAATAATGCAGCTATGTAATAATCCATGACAATACTATTTGCTTTAACAAGTTCGCCTATGCTTATGCATGCCTTCTTCTTTTGTTCTATACTTCCTTGAGCAGTCATACATCATGCATTCTTATGTGAATCTGCTATGTCATCATCCTTGTTCATTGTGATTTGTTATGAATTTTGAAAACATTCGTATTCCTTATCCCAATCCCTATGTGAAAGTCTGTACCCAGTAGAACCAATATTGGTAGATATTCAAATGCAAATATCATTAATTGGAGGTCTCCTTTCCTGTGGTGCGTGTGATAACCACAGCTGTAAAGCTATGACGCGATCAGGTTTCTTTCTGTTTTTCACGTGACAAAGTAACTATCCTGTTTAATAGATGAGGAGGATGTAGAATAGTCACAGAGAATCTAGAATGTGAATAGGTTTTGAGAGAGTTTTCTCCATAAATAACATCTTTTCATTTGAAAGCCTTCATTGCGTGATGATACATTAACGTACGATATAGCACACACGATGACACGTCAATGTATCATAGACTTGTGAATCGCGCTTTACCGACAGGGTTTATGGTTCAAACCCTGTCGTTTTATTGTATTTCAGTGTACATGCAAAAATATATTCATGGTGCTTTCGTTCATTTGCTGCTGGATTTTGAATATCGATTTGGCCGGAATAACCTTTTCGAATTTTGTTAAGGAAGAGATCTTGCTGTTCTCTCGCACCAATGAAATTTCTTTTACAGCTTAAATAATTGCTTTGTTTTTTCTTTTTCTTCTTGAATTTTTTGTTTTGTTTTATCGTTAACTGCTGTAAATGCCACTCATAATGAAAAGCTTAATGGGGCATGTCCAATTAGCCCTGGTGGTGCCTTTCGATTGACGATATTTGGACGCCAGAAAATTAGGCCCGTCTTTGCCTCCATCGCCCCCCCCCCCCTCCCTTTGCCCTGTATACGTCACGTCTCTTTACTGTCAGTAGCATTTATCAGGTATTACGTAAGAATATGGCATTAGGCCATGACGTCATCAGGGCCAAAGTGGCAAGTCTGGCGTGAGATAGCCGAATGCGGTATGAAAATATTGATGTATTAATATGCCGCCATCATGGGAAGCAGAGGGCGATTGATCTTTCTGCGTATATCACATTTTGGTGACAGCCCATTGATTGTCTGACTTATCCACTAAATCACTGCAGATGCGCTGTGGCTTTCCCTGGACAGCTCACACAAAACCTTGTACCTTTCATTTCTTTCTCTCAATGTTTTCAATATAAATGTGCGTGAGATTAAAGTTGTATGTGCACAGCTTGGTAACAAATGGTGCTAATTCCATCATATAAAATATGGCTTTATTGATCGTTAATTAATCAATTAGCACTGCATTAATGCGTTGGAACAATTCATGTAATTTATGACATATTGTCAAATTTGCTATATATTGTATTGAAAACGGAATACAGAAATAAAATAAACTGCCTTGAACTTAAATTGATTTGACAGAAATGACGGTGACGAATAGTATACAATGATGATTAAGGCCAATTTAGGCATGTAAATAGCATCATCGAAAAATATTTTTTGCTCCTTATATTTTGTTTTCTGTCACAGTTCTCAAAGTGGAATGGGCGCCATTTGGAAGAAAACTCGACGTGCTCTTTTAATCTAGTGCCTACGAAAATGACACTATAGTACAGCAACATGCATGGTACGCACGCTGTTTGGTTTGAAATACCAAAAACATGAAGAGCGGACTGCACGCGTATCATATAAGAATGTGATAGACTATGAAATAAACACTCTTATATTTCATAGCTCGTCCTCGCACATTGGCGAAGGGGCTTTCAAGCAACATTGTTTACATTTATAAAGGCAAAAAAAAAAAATATTGATGTACTGAGAATTCTTGACTGTTAGAATCTACACAGCACTACACAACTCACAGCTCTTCATACAGTAATAGACTGACATTGCATTGTATGTGGGGGAGCGAATACACGATCGATAGTAAATGCACATAGAGAAGAGAAACGAACCCTGACATTGATCAACATGAATAGGAGGACTGGAATGCTTTGTTTCTTTTTCACGTAAAAAGAAAAAATGGCCAAAATATAAACAGTTTGATTTCAAGTAAAATACCAGCGAGACACGGCTATACGAGAGTAAAGAAAAATAAAAACAACTAAACCGGCTCCTTTCTGGTAATCTAAAATGGGAAGAAGTCGCTTCTTGAGCTGCAATTCTCTGACATTTTCTGGAGAGAGAGAGAGAGAGAGAGAGAAAAAAAAAACCCACCCCAAAACAAAACGTATTTGATTTTAGAATATTTGACAAAAGTAGGTCTGAATGCGTTTCCATTCAAAACGGTTTGTCAGCCTGCTCTCATATACGGGGGTCTTGTTTTTCCGCTTATTTTGGAATTATCCACCGGCAATTTACTCAATAGGATGCTAGAATTCAATGCCAGAAATGATGACCTTCTAGAATGAAAGGTCATCTGTGTTTTTAATGTCAAGATGATGAATAGGAACTATCCACTCTTCGAAGGCAAAGGAAAGAAAGAGAATGGAACATTTTTGACCAGACAAAATTACTGACGGAAAATGCAGAAAGTCTCTATTTCTCCCAACCTGTGATAGACTCGATGAAAGCTTTATTAAAGCTGTAATTCGAACCTGCTTGTTCAAAGCTTTTGAATCAACGCGAGATGGGATTTGACGCTAGTATACCCTTTCATGCTTTTGAGGTCCCTGTAGAACATGACTTCAGATATGACATAAAGAATATCACTTTAATTGTCTTTGGAAGACAATACAAAACTTTAACAGTTGCAGTGCATATTTCTTTCCATGAATCATTCCAACTGTGTTGTCCTCAGTGTTTTATACACTGTAAAAACATCGGTGTTAGATTTAACACCATGGGTGTTAAATCTAACACCGATCAAGTGTCAATAGAGGACCACACCGACAGGTGTTGAAAGTATTTTTTGATGGTGTTGAAAAGTGTTCACCTGGCACTTCGTGGTGTTAATTTGACACTGTAGCTGGTGATATTCTGACACTGCGTTGTTGTTAATTCAACATTGACACCACATGGTGTTGAGTTGATATTGCTGGTGTTAATTTCAATGGTATAACACCCGCCCAGCTTCAATAAAGGACCACACAAACTGGTGTTACTGTGGTGTAAATGTTTTCACACCTTTTTTGCTAAAATCAAGTACTTTATCGGAAAGTTCTTGATCGTTTTGTTGAAATTCAAAATCAACAAGAAAAACAGTAACCAAGTAACAAGTCAAAAAACATTTTCATACATTGAAGTGACACCAGGAGGTGTTAATTTAACACCAAAAATGAGCACCGAAAATTTAACACCAGCTCGGTGTTTCTTATTTAACACCGGACTTTTGCAGTGTAGGATACATGACATGTGTATTGTGTGATTCACACTCCAGTATGATTTTCATCACGCTGTATAATTATTCAAATTGTTTGGTACAACTAACTAGGCCAACCTAGGCAATGAATGAATGAATGAATGAATGAATGAATGAATGAATGAATGAATGAATGAATGAATGAATGAATGAATAAATGAATGAATAAATGAATGAATGAATGAATGAATGGATGAATGAATGAATGAATGAATGAATGAATGAATGAATGAATGAATAAATGAATGAATGAATAAATGAATGAATGAATGAATGAATGAATGAATGAATGAATGAATGAATGAATGAATAAATGAATGAATAAATGAATGAATGAATGAATGAATGAATGAACCAATCAATCAATCAATCAATCAATCAATCAATCAATCAATAATTCTATATCAAATTGAAGACTTGTTGTTGCTGGTTTAAAGCTAAACAAGCGTTCAGCCCTTGTTGTTTATGGAGAAACATCCAAATAAATGGGGCCCTGTTGAAAAATAATTTGGCCCATGCAGGCAATACTGATATCAAATCAATCAATATTTTATATATATAAGCAGATCAAACGTTGCTATCATTTAAACCTGTGCTGATATACAATGTCTCCACGACAGAGCTCATGAATTAATAAAAGAAAAAAATATGGTCTCCTTTTGAGAGGTCAAAAATACATTTTACTTCAAAAAACAGTTGTCACTCCAGTACAAGACATTCTGTTCCACCGTTTTACGACTTACAAGTAACTAACCGTGTCTAAGTACTATCGATTGTTCATTGCTACTTTTGTTTTTGATTTGATCAAAAAACCGATTACCTCATTACATTTATGACGATTACTTAGCGTTATTTAGACATAGTTATCAAACTAAGCAAAAACAAAAACAAAAACCGCAATATAGCTTTAGTCAAACGCAAACCAAAATATGCGATGCAAATTTTGTTCTTACTTTTCGACAGAACATAAGAACAGATGCTTCACTCTTTTTTATATATAACAAAGGAATGACATAGACGATATATTGTGAGATGAGGTGAGTATACAATAATAGCAAAATGTTATACCACGTAACATAACTATAACATATTATTAATCATTTTCTCAGTTAACAGCGAAAAATTATAATAAATCATCAAAGCATATTATAACAGATAATGTAATGGATAATAGACACTGTCATACACAGGTCCAGGAAATTGGAATAACTTTCTCGATGATATACAGCTCATCGCGATGTACCTTTCGAATATAATTAATCTATAATCTAATTCTCAAAATATTATTTAGACAGCAACTAGAATATATCCATGTGCATGGATCCCAGTAGGCTTATATTATCATGCATGAGGTGTCTAATAAGCGTGTATTTCTTAAGATAGGCAGTTTTATGAATGATATATGAATTAATTTGTATGTGTTGTAAATATTTGACGAGTTGATTTAGTTTGTGTGGGTTTTTCGTCTTTGTTTCCGATTAAAAAAAATAGTTCATTAGGATACTAACCTTGAACAGCAGTGCGCTATTGTTAGTTTCCTATTTACCAAATGTATGTGCTCCTGCGTAGATTGGGTTTGTGAAAAAAAAAAACAACGAAACATCTACAACCCAAATTCAGAGGAGAAAATTCAGTACATGTCATTCAACGGAAATAAATCTCTTATTGCAATGATAATGACAACCGAGCTTGCAGGTTTTTGTTGTTGTTTTTAGGGGTCGAAATAACAATACACCTACAATTGTAAAATATGTAGAAACCTGATTTGTTTTGTTTGTATGTTTGTTTGTTTGTTTGTTTGTTTGTTTGTTTGTTTCGGGAGAAGCTTGCAGTGGGTTTTGGCAGGAAGAGACAAACCACCAATTCAAAGGGGTTTCTATCGAAGTGACAGTTCACCTATATACAACTATGATACAAGACACCTCAGTTTTTAAGGGGAGAGGGAAAGCTGTTGCATTGCATTTTAGCTGGAAGGAACAGACCTCCCATCTCAGCAGGTGGAACGTTCTCATAGAGAAGTAAATCGACGGAAATTTTGTGTGTGTAGAGAGAAAAAAAAATAAAACAAAACAAATAAAATCGATGACCTAGTAACCTCATTCTGCCGACAAAGGGAAATGTAATGTTAGCAATATTATTTATGGGATAGTGTAATTACGTTCCCTTTCAATCACGTGGAAATAAATCGTCAAAAGCTTGTCAAAAAGTACAGCGTATTCCATGCGATAAATTTTCTGGTATTAAAGCGTATGACTATTATAGCCGAGCTCCATGCTGCCGTACTTTTCAAAACTCAGGATTGTCTGACTTCCGTCCAAACTTAGACATGGACCTGACTCATCGAGTGTAAGGTGATATATGGCCCGAAATCACAAACGTAGTTCGAAGTCAAATCCTTGGTTTGAATTTTTCCGTGGGCTATTTTAGTGTGATATATGGCATACCATACCTTGAATATGCGCGTGTTAGCGTGCGTCCAACTACACCATACGGTATTTGTTGGCAAAAGCGAAATGGCACGCCCATTATGCGTTCGAAATATTTCGCTCACCCCATAGATTTAAACTGCCCGTGTGAATTCCGGCCATAGAACCCTGTATATATCGTGATTTCTCCATTATGGACTCAGTTCCTTGGGTGCGTTCAGTTCCAATATAAATGTAGAGTGCCAGAGCGAAATGAAGAGATCCAGTGCTCTCTTCAAAGCAAACAAACCAGGAGGAATAATGTCACATCTAATGTGTATGCAATATGAACCTTGGTACAACGGTAAAGAGTTGACAAGTTACGCATAATACTTCCAGGAAGAGTCATTGCTGAATTATTTTGTCTGCAAGAAAGACGATATTTTCTTTACTGTTTAAAGAAGAATATTGCACCCTACTGATACTTATGTAATTCGTAATTACCAAAAGTTGAATCTGACCCTCACACTATGCGGTTTTTTCTTGCGACTGCTTGCGGTTTCGAGAAGTCGCACGCAGTTCTCGACCGCCATGCGACTTCTCGCGACTTGGAGGCGTCCGCAAGCCTTGCCACATCCTTGCGGCTGCTGTCAAATTTTGAACATGTTCAAAACCTTGCGATCGTCTGCGGTTGCCTCTGCGAACCCTTGCGACGGGCTGAAATTTTGCAAGCCTTGCGGTCGTTGCGCTCACACTATGCGACTCGATGATTGCGATCTGGCAACCGCAACAGATCGCAAGCACTGCGATCGAAAAAAACCGCACAGTGTGAGGCCACCTTTAGACTATAATCCACTATCAAGATGAAACATGTAACTTAATAAAATGATTTAAGCCCCTCAATAGACACGATAACCTCCTACTATCGTATATAGTAGCATCAAAAAGAGAAGTGCAAGACTGGAAAGGTAACTTGAATGCCACATGCTATGTGCTCACATCCCATATTTTCTTGTGAAAGCTTGATAATCTGCCCAAAAAAAAAAAAAAAAAAAAAAACCTCCGATCGAATGAGCGCAGAGTTTCTCGGGGACACCGTTGTGACACGCCTCGGAAAATGGGCGTGAACACTCCCTACACGGTGACAGGCCGTACCCTCTCGGCACGGTCTAGATCGCTCTGCCATAATAATACGCTCTGTACACATGCAGACAATGGTAACCTGCGAGTCTTCACCTGACAAGAAAGAAAGAAAAAAAAATCTCCAGCGCATTACCCGCCTCAAAATGTTATGGTTTCATTCTATTTTCTTCCGGGGTTAAAAGAGTCGGAGGTGCGGGGGGGGGGGGGGGGGGGGACCCAAAGTGGTGACACCCTATGTATCTGCCAACTGCCAGACCAAACATGTATTGATGTTTATAGAAAGTTAACTTATTAGTAAACTTACTTTATGTAATCAATACTTTTATGTCTCAGTGATAGAGCTGTGCATTAATCTCAAACTCGTTATAACTGTTAGTCCTGCCCCTTATTTGCCCGTTAACCTATAGTATGGTACAAAATACAAGTAGATATCTCGTAAAGTAGTTTCAGAACTGAAGAGGCTATCTCGGGGAAAACAAATGATAATTCGATTATAACTTAATTACTTTAATTAAAGTTAGTGTAAATTATGATTATGATGATATTCATAATGATTATCATATCATGCTACTATCTGTTATCATTATTATTATTCATTATTAAAAGATTAAGGAAAATTTATCTCAGCACAGCTCGATCTCTTTTCTTTCTTTTACAAAATCGGAATTCCTGTTTGTTTGTTTGCTTTTTTTTTTACTTCTGGCCATTCTGTTTCAGTCTGCCTGCATCTGTTTGATATCGGCTGTGTGTGCGAAAGAGCACGGTCACCATCATATACCTGCAAGAAGCTGTCATCGAGTCTGCCCCCCCCCCCCCCCCAAATCATTATCGGTGCTTAATTTAAACTGGTAGTATTTCATCCCGCTATTATGGAAACGGGGTTCCGTTGAGGAGGTGAAGAATGTCCACGTGGTTTGACCTGCGAGCGCGACTATAGTGGACGAGAAGTGACACCGTTGTAGCGTATAATGTATCGTGGGGTAATGTTTGTAGCTGGAGAGATATTACCACTTGATAGCAGTTGGGGGAATCTGGAACAATTATAACAACGATTCATGAAGTTTCATGACGTGTGTCGTCTTTCTCAGCAGACAGTATACAACTCTCTTTCTGTAGCCCTCCTCTATCACCGCCCCGGCCCCCACACCACCATCACCACTATCTCCATTCCATAACTAGAAAATGTCATCGTTGACTGTTTTATGATTTGTGTCTCCGTGTAATTTCGCTGTCATTTCAAATGCGTGCTGGAAAAAAAAACCCACGCAGATGATTTAAAGGACATATTTTAAATGTTGCTTTTGAGTTAGAAAAAAAAAGGCGCCCCAGTTTAGAAAATTATGCCGACCTGAATACAAGTGCTGCAGATTGTGATATGATGGTTGTCGAGTGCATTCAACATTTTACCATTTTGTACGGTGTGATAAATCCAGAAACGTATACTAGTATTTGCATCATCTGTCTTTATAAGAAAGAGCAGACGCCTCATTCATATTTACGTCCGGCGAGTGATATGAAGAAACCAAACACTGAAGGAGATATCGTTACCAATGCAACAGGGTTGGTTTAATAAAGTGAAGAACTGTTTTAGTTAGGTATCAGAAAAAGGGTTAAACCTAACAGTGTTGTATTTGACGATTGCTTGTGGCAAAATATAAATGTGCTAATTTGTATGTTATGAAACAGATTTCTGTGAGCTTCAAGTTTAATTTTTTCAGTCATGTCATGCATAGAAGAGAAATTTGCTTTTACACTTTAGCTCAACATGGTTACGTTGGGTATTTGTGTGTGTGTGTGTATGTGTTCTTGTTAAATTCTGTTTTATTGCAGATGTTGTTTTCCTTTTTTTTTACTTTGGAAGAGTCTTGACTGCGTTTCTCTGTTCTGCATATCATAGCAAGCCTAAAGGAACTTAAATCATGCGATTTCCCAACGTCAATCGGATTATACGTTATGCTTCTACAGGACTGAAGCTATAATGGTATTGTCTTGTGACTGCATATGCACTACAACTGTCAGATCTAATCAATGATGAATGCTGTGAGATATGTTTTGGCAGATGAGGGGGCGGGGATGTGGTTTACTGAGCAAAAAGTACGATTATTCATACGCACTCATAATTTGGAGAAAAAAAGAAAGAGAAAGAAAGAACAATAAAAGGAAGAAAGAAGGAAAACCTTGCAGCAGGTCCGCTTGAATATGAAATGCCATAGTATACATACTGTTCAGTGATTTGTCAAGTCAAGTGAGCCGAATCCGCAATTTAATCTTGTTTTAGAGACGGAAATTCTGTGGCAACATCGTCGAGTCCTAGGGTATAATCGAGTCAGTTAGAATGGTGAGCTCATACATAAATCAGACGGTGAAGACAAGTGAGAGAGAGGGAGAGAGAGAGAGAGAATATCGTGAGAGATATCTTACTTCCTTCATACTGTCATGTAAGAGCTCTTCTTCTCTCTGCATATATATATATATATATTTTAGATATTTTATCTCTTTTTTTTTGTCGTATGCAGACATACATTTCCTTCTGTCAGGTTAGTGCGTGGTAGTTTGTTTTTGTTGGTTTTTTCATTCAAAATTTCTCTCCCTAGCAGACACGAAATGATATATATTGTTATAGATACATGTGCATTGTACTATCATTTCTGGGCACTTTATTGTTCCGCGGAGGAATATGAAAATAAAGAGTTCGACAAGATGACCGATATCGACCAAACACCTTGTTTGAGAGTCTGGGTATTTTTGGTGGTTATGATGGTTCGTTAGGCCAAGTTAACCTTCTTAACAATAATTATTATATATTTTAGATCTGTTGACATTTCCATTATGAACTTCATACGTCATAAAATTATCAAAGTGAAACGGAAGTATAAGAAAAACCACACACACAAAAGCATGTTTCCAAGGTTAAAATTGTATGCTCTTGTTGTTCGTACATGTTTGCATATGAAGTGGGTCGCTGTGTTAAGTTCAAAAATTCCTTTTTTTAAAACAGTCTGTGGTTTTTGTCATGTACTAGGTGTTATGTTATGTTATGTTATGAAATGGTGGGGGTTTTTTGGTAACACCTAGTATATGTGTACAGTGCATGTTGCCTGACGAAAAAAACACAACGACAGCTGGATCCGACGTAAAGCATAGAGCATCAGATGCCTTACTTTGAACATTTCTGAAATAATTCTTGAAGTTCTGAGGACTCGATGTTAAAACACAAGTTGCATTGCGTCGTTATGAGGCCAGGAATGACATTATTACGAACTTCGCTGTTGTTGGTCGGCACACACATGTAAGTGTATTACTAATCTTCCGGTATGTTCTCTCATAGTCTCTGCCGCGCCTTTTCAATCAAGACGACGCCACACACTACTTTACGGCCTCACGAAGAAATCTTTTGCGCATTCCACCATATCGTACTTCTTTCTTTTTCCATCACCGTAATGTTCATTTGCGGCTCGTCTCGTTCCAATCATTCTGATGGCAACGACTAACATGCTGAACAAGTGATCTTCACTTTATCCCTTGATTGCAACACTCCCCACATTACGTTCTGTGTTTTGTGTGTGATTCTTCTCTTTTTTTTTTTGGAAGATATTTGCTTATCGCTGAGAGTTATCTTTAATATATGACCCTCCTCAGGATCTCATAACATTTCACGTCGCTTTCCTGTCTTGTCTTAGAACAAAAGCTACTTCACTTATAATGCCTTGACGCCCGCTATTTATATGAAGAGCTTGCTTCCAAAAGGCGCTAAATCCATCGTTTTTCGATAGATTTTATGTGTGGGTCCCTCTGGAGGGACCCACATACTACAAGCTCTGTCTTTTTAGTGGGTCCCTCCATTTTTCGCATTTAAAACAACGGTATACATGTATTTCGCTTTGATCACTTATGTTTCTTTCTTGCAATACAATGTATGATTACTTTAGGTCCTCAATTGTTATAATCTTTTTATTTCACTATGTTCTACTTACCTTATTTTCTGTTACAAAATGAAGTGAAACATATGTTTTTTGTTGAAAAATGAAATAAACTTTGAATAGATTTTATGTGTTTCAAGTGTGTTTCATGGTATACGTTACCCTCCACCACCCACCGCCTCGCTAATAATGCATGTTCACCTTATCATCCAATTCATCTAAATCTAGTGATGTATTTATCCTTTTACATGATCTCTTTATTAACCACACAGGCATTACAGTGTATATTCACCTGTTTATCCGTGTAATGAAATCTTAACTCTAAAGCTCCTGACTCCATGGCTATATCTTTGCGTCATATACCCTTCTTATATTTCTATCCACATTTGCGAAAGGAAACTATTGTACTGCTGTTTTGTGTTATTTTGGCGCAAAGGTGCACTCAATATTGGATAGTACAAACCCAGCCCCAATGAAGTATTTCTTTTTTCCCACAGATTAATCTCAATTAATCTCCTTAGATCACATTCTTATCACAAACGCAAAGTTAATAACAATGATAATAATAATAATAATAATAATAATAATAATAATAATAATAATAATAATAATAATAATGATAATAATAATAATAATAATAATAATAATAACAATAATGATAATAATAATAATGATAATGATAATAATAATAATAATAATAATAATAATAATAATAATAATAATAATAATAATCATAATCATAATAGTAATAATAATAATAATAATAATAATAATAATAATAATAATAATGATAATGATAATAATAAGAATAATGATAATGAGGTAACTCTCGACATTACATCGGGTCACACAAACGCGCGCAAAATCAAATATCACACCAGGTTATTTTGCTTTGCCGTGCAAAACGTCTTTTACTCTCGGAGAGTCCCTCCCTTCACGTTATTCCTCACCTTCGTTTGCAAACGAGGAAACTGGCGGGCCCCTTTCTCCGGATCGTTTGATTTCATGCACGCCCCACCCCCCCCCCCCCCGCCCCTCCCTCCCCCAGTAAGACTACTAAGCTTTCCCAGCAACCCTTCTTCCTCCCTGGCCGGACGCGAAATGTCCGAATCCATCCGCAATTGTAATGATGAGTTATTAACGGTTCGGAATGAATAAATCAGGCCTCATTTGACTGTCTTTCTCGAAATAATCACCAGTTTATCGACATTGCTTGGTGATGTCACGATATTTATGTGTTCAGTAAATGTCACTGCGCTCACTAAGATTGATAGTAAACCGAAAGAAAAAAGAAAAAGAAAATCCATACACACCGAAAAATTATTTCTTGTGCTGACAGTGAGGGAAAAATGCCGGAAAGAGGAGCGTAACAGGTGATCCTTATTCACAGAAACTTTATTTACGTGAGTGTATCTTTCTACCTATTTATCTATCTATCTATCTATCTATCTATCTATCTATCTATCTATCTATCTATCTATCTATTTATGTCTATCTATATATTCATCTATCTTTCTATCTATGTCTATCTATATATCTATCTATCTTTCTGTCTATGTCTCTGTCGATCTATCTATCCATCTATCTATCTATCTCTCCAACTGTGTCTATCTATATATCCATCTATCTTTCTATCTATCTCTCCATCTGTGTCTATCTTTCTATCTTTCTATCTATCTCTCTATCGATCTTTCTATCTATCTATGTATATCTATTATCTATAGTATGCCTCATATTCATCAATCGATAAACGGTTAATGCATTTTAGCCAACAAGTTATTTTTATGGGCGAACTTCCTTAGGCTTCCCCTTCTTCAAGTCTTAGCTTACCAAGTAAAGCCTTGAAGAAAGAATATATATATATATATATATATATATATATATATATATATATATATATATATATATATATACATTTATATGTAATAGCTATGTATAACAAATACATATATTACATATTATATATGTATATAGTTTTTGTGTTTTTTCAGTGACCTTGCCGATGGATGTCCGTAAAATCTCACCTTGCTGTTGATTGATAGGTAACTGCAGTGTTCGTCATTAGACGATTTGACCCATTCCCGTGTGTACACTTCTGCAAGGGTCGTAACAATGCAGATTTAAACAAGCACACTTACAATGGTTGTGATTTTTTGTGTGCTGATCTCTCATCTGTACTTATATAGCGATTCATTACGACTCAAGAAAAAAAAAGGAAGATTTTCACCCATCCATTCTATTTTCATAATTATCTGCGTCGAGACGAAAAATTCAATGCAGGACACAAGGTAGCTATCAATCTCCACAAAATTTCAAAGGGAATTCCGAAATAGTTGAAAATTTGCCCTTAAAAATATTAAAATGTTATAGGCGCAACAGAAAAGAAAATATCAAAATAGGGCAAAAAATACGGAAGTCATAAAATTGTGAAGTTTCACTAATTTCTGCACAACAGTTCTCGAAAAGTTTAAGAATATGCCAATCGGTGAGCTGAAGACGTCATCACCTCACAATTTTCCATTGATCGTGTGTAAAAAAAAAAGGAAGAAAATGCTGACAAAAATTCATTTTATCTTCTATGAAAGTGTAGAACATTGTTATTTCTGCCTTCATAACTTCAAAATGATCATCATTGAGATGTATTGATGCAAAATTGCAAGTGAAAAAATGGAAATTTCAATATTTTGTGTACAAACAATGTGAAAAGTTGTTTGGTGATGACATCATCAACTCACTCATTTGCATATTCATATTGACTGTTCAAGAAAAGGTGTTTTGTGAAAATTTACTAAACTTTTACTAAATTTTTATCAGATATCCACTGCTGTGCTTAAAGAATTTAGCTCTTTTTTTATCAGACTAACTTTTAGTTGGTTTTATGGGGAGAAAATATCCTATCGACCTTTGATTCGAAAAGTAAATTTCTTATTCCCATAATTTCTCCTTACTTGGGGGAAAGGCCGGTCATAGATATCACCAAACTCTGGAAACCCATGTAGCAATTTGTGAGATATAATAGTATTAACGACTATTTAATTCATTTATTCCAGACCCTTTTAAATTCCCTCTATCCACGAGGTCGATTTAAGCGTTTATTTCATACATTGTTAGGAAGCGCTGGTTGCATCAAAGTATAGGTTTTGTGTGTGTTTTATTTTTCAGCTGAGTTTGAAATGAGGAAGGATTTGTATGAATGACACGTACCAGTATGGTCACTGATTAAATTCATGAGTAACCCTACATATATATATATATATATATATATATATATATATATATATATATATATATACATATACATACACACACACACACACACACACACACACACACACACACACGCACACACAAATGCTTAAAGTGCCTACACGTGAAAAAAAAAATAAACATAGAGAACCTCTGGAGGAGATCAGTTTTAATATCGCGCATACAGAATGCAGTATAGGTGCTGGACGAACGGTAGCTTGTATCGATTTGCGAAAAATAAAGCTCGAACACACGGGAAAATTTTGAAAGCGATTTGTGTACAGTATAACCCTCCCCCCCCCCCCCAAAAAAAAAATGCAATCGGATTGCCGTCTTGATAACTTTTAGTATGATTAAGCTGTCTGAATGTTATGTCAAGGTCTAAAACTGTAACATCTTCCCTATATTTTGCAGAAGACGCCATTCAATTTACTTAAGTGGTCACAGAGAAATGTGGGTCGTTGCAAAGAATGTCATGGATCTGTTTCTTCCAAGTTTTGGTGCTCGGGTGCTCTTGGAGCTGCAACGGACAGATCTTGGAGGGAAGATATTCCTGACATGCTCTACAAAGACCCTTATAGTCTCTCTTTGACCACTGAAGCAAATCGGATGGGGTTTTGTGCAAGATGTGGGTAATAAGTTATAGTTTCATACCCTGAAATTGTGTTTGGACTAAATCACTATTTTAGAAACTATCGTTGCGGAGTCCCGTTGTAATTTTTCGGGGGACATGGGTATACGGTATATATTATGCCAGAGACCGAACATACGCCGTCGTGCACTAGACAAATGGCTGAAATAGCGCACTATAGGCTGATACTTTCAGGACCCGCAACAAACGAAGTGATGTGTTGTTGTTGTTGTTTTTTAACCTATACTATGGCTTTATTCTTTCGATTACGACTGATGTTTTGTCAGTAATCCATCTTGATAAAAATGCAAATAAATGGTTGGCTAATGGCCGAAATTCCGCGAGGAGATTTAAAGTAACAACGCTGTGGTTGCAATTCAAGCCGATGTGATGATTTTTGTGCCAACAGGATCAATACAGGGAATACCTGTATACAAACCCATACAGTATCCACTTCGCAGAGACTTTGTTCTGGGTGCATGGTAACCTGTAGCTGTCACAGTGCCATCCCGCTATACGTACTATCTTCTGATGACCGTACTCTGTTGATCCCCTTTTTTCACTTGTGAGTTACGTGTAGTTTGCATCGGCTGAAATTTCATGTTCCTGAGGGGTTATCACTGTGGTAACGGAGGATGGGGGGAAGGGATGAGATGAGCGGGGTGGAGGGTATAGTGATTGGGGGGAGGCAACGACCACTGGGCGTGTGTGAAGCATGTAATCTTTATCGTCATTTCATCGGCTTCGATCGTCCGCTCCTCGGATCATAATCGTACAACTTCTTTCCGGGCAGCATTTGGCGTCTTTTCACATCTCTTACGGTGGCTCTCCCTCTCCCGTCTCTTCCGTCTCTTTCTCTGTGTGTCTCTGTAACTCTGTCTCCGTCTCTCTCTCACACAGTAGCAAGACGTTGCCTTTAATCAGGGAGTCGTGTGCGCCATTAGTACACGCTTCCCTTGGCCCGGGATAGAAGGTGCGCCGGGGGAGCGAGCGTCTGATGCAATCAGCTTTTATCAGAGATAATGCACATCCCGTTTTATGTTTTCAGCATCCATTTAGCAATGAGAAGTGTGGAATTCCCCATGAAAGTCGGGGAGTAAAAAAAAAAGAAGAAGAATTCTTCGCCCTTTCCTCTTTTTTCTTTATAAACCAGGGATTGGATGGTGGTGTGGAGGGGGGACACGTAGACAATGCGACAATAAACAAGGGGGCAAAAACGCAGCGCCAGAGCCGTGATTGACGAAGATAACGAGTAGCGATGCAGGTCTCTTCCTTTCTTTTTTTATCTTGTTTTGTTGCTTCTTTCACTCTCTTTCTTTATTCTTTCTCTCTCTTTTTTTTTTTGGCTCTTTTCTTCCTCAGAGGGCTAGGAGATGAAAGGGGGACGCAGATTTTTCAAATGCCCAAAATTGAGAGGGATAGGCGGTTTCGGATTTGTCCTTCCCAACTTGAGACGAAGGTGAAACGAATCCAGGGGTAATCTCTGTATTTACCAGCCTCACGAGTTCGGTCTCTGAAACAATCTTCTTCTTTTTTCTTCTCTTGAGGTGTGGTGAAAGCAGAAAGATGGATAGGGTTCGCGTTAAAGATATTCAGAGATAGAGCACGATATATTTGGAAGAATCCTCTCAGCCCCCCCCCCCCCGTGTGCTTAAAACAATAATGAACATCAATATGTATGCAAATACAGATCCCAAGAAAGCCTGAGACGAGGATGAACAAGAAGGGGTGTATGGGAGTCGTGTTCAACGGGGGAGAAACACGTACGAAAATGTCACTACAGACTATAAAAGTTCTGGTGGTACAACTTTTGAAAGACGTTCGTGGCCTTCAGCAGTATGAATTATTATATATACAATCTCCGTCACTGGAACTTCTGCTGGTAAAACCCCTTTGAAATTAGAGAAGAAACAATAGAGACAATGTGAAGCTTTCTCAGAAGACAGCAGAAGTGATGTGATAACAAGTCGCCTTGAGTAAAGAACAATGAAGATCGCGACCAATCACTTACCATCTAGCGCGGTACTTCAAGTGTATTTTGTTCCTATATAGTATGAATTGTCAAAGTGATACACGTTTGCCTTGTGTTTTTCATTGTATAATGTGAGATAAAGATACACCGACATGGCGGTATTTTCCAGGTGTAAGATACACTTCAACATTCCAGAACTTGGCAAAGGTTTCTTTTACAGCTCATGCGCCTCATTTTTCGCGCTGATGCTCTTCAGGTCTGTCTCTCATTGTCTCTCTCTCTCTCTCTCTCTCTCTCTCTTTCCTTCTTTCCCTCCTCCTCCTATATCCACCATCTTTATGCCCTTGAAAATGCCGAAAACTTAATCCGACTGGACACGCTAGGGAGTTTCGAAATACCAAAACATACCTCTCCGGTACCGAATCAAAAGGCAAGAAAAACACATTTTATCAGACTCGATGACAGCGCCTTCTCGTGGTTCGTGACATACAAGATGAAATTAGAGACTCGTTTGTGATGCATGAATGATGGGCGAAGAAAAACACCGGCGACGAAAGAAGAAGAAGAAGCGGTGATGATGGGGGTGGGGTGCGGTGATTGAGCCAGAAACTCTGAGGAGACTCGAACGGAAGGGAACCAATGTGGGTCAGCATATACAAGTCTAATTTATTTGATTTGTCGAGTGGCGTGCAACTGATATATACACGCATTAGCGGAATGGTGGAGCTACCGGGGGGACCCCGCCACGCGCGATCTTCGGGACGTTCGCGGAAAATGGCATTGATGAAAAATCATCGATTGATTGAATTACTACGCCGTGGATTATTTAGTCCACTTATGCCCCCTTAATACACACCCCCGTATCCACGGGGAGGGGCGAGAAGAGCACGTCCCTTCCGAGATATGCAAAATGTGGTAGAGACACGAACAGGGAACAGCTTGGGGCCGAGTTGGAACGTTCTCTTTATCGGTACAACACGACAGTCCAAAAACAAAACAAAACAAAACAAAACAAAACAAAACCACTATTATTACTAAGAACGCCGCTTGCACGGTGTTTTGAACGGCAAAATGAAAGGTCAAAATGTGGTATTTCACAAGTCTTTTTACAGTCGGGAAAAAATAGGCGTCTGACCTCTGTTCTAGCTGTCGGTTTCCACAGACAGATAGGGTAAAATCTGAAAAGTAAATATAAAAAGGGAATTATTTTGATCCATTATATGTGTCTTTATATACTGATAATAAAGACAAGCGGTTTTACCCTGTAAAGGATAATGAATACAATTCAAAAGGTGTGTTTTTTTTTTTCACTCGCTGTCGAACAAATAAATAGAGCCCTGACGCGATAAGACATCAACAAGCAGATGAATATCTACAACAACAACAAGAAAAAAGTTATTAGCAAATAAACAGTTGTCATATAATTTCTTGCTATTTCAATATATGTTTAAAAGAATAAAAATCTGTACTTTGGAAGTTTGCTAGCGTGAATGTAGGGACTACGGGTCAGCAAATATCAGTAATGGTAATTAAGATATGAATTTGAATTTGAAGATTTGAAAGAGAATAAACGAATATTCAGTACGTTGACGAAGGTTTATTGTTATTTTATCATAAAGTAATTTAGTTGGTGGTGAGGTTTGTTTTTTTTTTTCCACAGGAGAGCATGATTATATTGTCAGACCGACGTGGGCTTTGCAAGATAATTTACTGTAACCTAATAAGACTATTGTCTTTACTGATGATGTAGTCATAACGCTTGAACTTATTAGATGCTACGTACAGGGAAAAAACCCTAAATAGATGAAACAAGTACTAGAACTTTAAAATGAGCCAACTGATATTTGAAAGATTTCGACACTAGTTAGCAAATTTAGCCTCCAAAATGTGATACCATTTTCGAGAATACCTTGATCACTCTACATGCCCTCAGAATACAGATTGCTTCCCATCCCATACCACCCACATCTTTAACATGCCCCTATATTTTTTAACACTGATAAAAAAGAAGCATACAAATCAGATAATATTTAACAATTCCTATCTTCGGGCTTTTATTGGTCAGTGGGAGGAAGATCGAATACATTCGACCGTTTCTAGAGGCCCCCGAGTGTCTGTTTCATAGCCGATTATCACGCAAATAGTCAGCATGAAATAATGTTATTGATCGACAATGTAAATTTGGCGTAATCCGAGCAAAAATACGACGCATTTGACAAATTCAATGATTTGTTAAGTCAAGCCCATGCAGCCCACTATTGGCCTGAATCTAATTTTAAAACGATGTCTTCAGGAAA
Organism: Diadema setosum; assembly: GCF_964275005.1. Lineage (NCBI taxonomy): Eukaryota > Metazoa > Echinodermata > Echinoidea > Diadematoida > Diadematidae > Diadema > Diadema setosum. The sequence continues at coordinate 34,225,913 of NC_092689.1, forward strand.
GGGAAAAAAGGGGTTACTTGTGACTCTTCAGGCAATCGAAATGTTGATGCAAATGTTTCCTCCTCGAATCGATTCAACATCTGCGAGGCGTTGAATAACTCATAAACGGATTAGAATTTATTTTATCCCCGTGGTGTCGAGTGGGCACAAGTGATAAAAAGCAACATCACATCTACTGCTGGTGGGAGGGAGGGAAGGGGGGGGTAATGGTGACGGGGGTAGAGGGAAACAATATATGATGGAGCTGCATGTGTAAGCCGAACGCCGATGACGGCAAAATTCAAAATATTAAACGCACACACACACACACACACACACACACATGCACATACATACGCACGCATACACACATACACAAGCAATTGAGGACCACAGGAAAGTCCAAAGCTTGAACTTATGCGGTTGCTGACAACAATTTTGGTACACAGAACATGGTGGACTCGAGTGATAGGGGCAGCAAGCTTGGACAGTTTAAGCGGAAGATTATGATTATTGGACCATAGAATGAGACGAGGAAGATGGTGCAGAGAAGAGAAATCGAGAGGGAGGAGGATGGGGGATGAAAGAGATGACGATTCACACCTCAAAGATGCATCCTTCAAGAGGTTGTAAGGAGCTTCTTTGGCGGGAAAGGTAAACAGACAGGAGTGCATTCTTATTCAACAGGGAGCACAAATATGCACTCATCATCCAAACCGCCTCGCATCGTGTTGAGAATACAGCATGCAGGCGATGCGTAGGTAATAGAAATTTGACCGAGACAAAAATCAGATCGATCAGATAAAGGGAATGGATAGGGTGGACACGATGTAGCAAGAGAGCAGAAGAGGTAATAGAGAGAAAGAGATGATGATGATGAAGATGATGATGATGATGATGATGATGATAACGATGATGATGATGATGATGATAAGCAATAGGAGCAAGATGAAATGAACGGAGAAGCAAGCATGACGAGCAGGAAAAAAATGATCTCTAAGAAAGTGAAACTTACCAAAAGTACGAAAGAGATAGATATAGAGATAGATAGATAGATAGATAGATAGATAGATAGATAGATAGATTTAGATATAGAGATAGATAGATAGATAGATAGATAGATTAGATAGATAGATAGATAGATAGATGGATAGATTAATAGATAGATTAGATAGATAAATAGATAGATAGATAGATAGATAGATAGATAGATAGATAGATAGAGTAATATATGAAATATAAAAATTTACCACCCCAATTACTCCAAAAGATGGACAGATAGTGTAACCATTGGGATTGAACAGAGAAACAAGGGCACCGAGTGAAAGAATCGAAATTGGATAATGGCTGGAAGCTGAGATGATGAGGAGATCTGGAGGGACAAGCTCGGCGGATGAATCTCACAAGGTCAATGAGCTAGGCTCCTCCTTGGCACACGGATAACAATTATGAGATTACAAGCGCCCACAGACACTTGATGAGACGATATCGATGTCACAGAAAATCGGGAGAGGAGAAAAAAAAAATCTGTACAGTTTGGACGTCGTCATTGCATATTAAGCCTATCAGCCGGTACATTAGCGATTAATCCTTCGAAAGATTTATAGTCTTGCCACATCAGACTTTGCATTTATTTTTTTCTTCCCATCCGAAAGTTTCGAATGGTTTCTTTTCGTTGGCATTGTAATCCAGGGGTGAAGTTGTGGCCGCACTCTTGGTTGTAATTTTACTGCTTCTTATCAGCAGTAGATATGAACCTTTTATCCGTTATTTTACTCCTTCTCTCTGTAGACAAAAGATGACCAACGTACATTGCATAGTTTTTTTAAGATTTTTTTTTTCACTGACGTACAGGTTGCTTTATGTTTGAATGTAGGAGGAAAAGTAAAATATTGTCAATGCCATTTGTACACTGCTTCAAATTCTAATTTCACTGATAACGTTTGAAAATGTTGTGCTGAGAGTAGTCAGGTAGTGGTAGTGGCGGCGGTCGTGGAAGTGACAGGTATAGTGTTGCTTTAGTAATAGTCATGGTGGCAGTTGTAGCTGAAGTGGCGACAGTGGTTGAGGAAGCAGTAACAGAAGATGGTGAAGATAAATGGTCGATGATCTCTATATTTCATTGTGTGCAACGGATGAATAAATAAGGGCAGCTTCCTATACAGGCTGTCTGTTCAAATTTGCAAACGCTTGTAATTAAACGCTTGGATGTGCGCTTTTTTGTTTGCAGCTATAAAGATGAAATCATTTGATACTGTTCAAGTTCCACTTTGACATAGTCTGTACGTCCCTCCATGCTATTCAATATCAATCGACTTTTCATAAAAAATCAAGACAGTCAAATCTTCATTTCTCACAGGAAGAGTTTTTTTTTTTCAGTAACGGGTAGACCTCTTATAAGGTCTGACTCTCCCTAAGTGTTGATGTAAACATTTATTGATTTTATTCTCGTTGTCAAATTGCATAATTTTGACTCAGCTAAAATACGCCTGACAAGTTTGGTGTAATTAAGCAACATGAAGAAAGTGATTCTGACGCCACAGAGTCGATTTCTCTTTTCCTTTATTTTCTTCTCTTATTCAAATATAAATAGAAACGTGCTCAAGACGTCATAACATAATATTGACATGAATAATGTTGACGTTTTGAACATGGAATTATTGAATTAACACGATTTTTTAGAGCACAGATGATGTCTGAGATATCATTATATTTTAGCAAGACAGTTTATGTTCAAAGACTAAGCGACAGGGCAATGACTTTTCAAATGCATAGCAACATACTCCCATTGCGTCCTGCGCATCAGCTAAAACAAACATAACGAGTGTGAAAAACGTCTTTGAAAGGAGATTTTCATTTTTCTCTTGCTTACAAACAACAATAATAAAGACTGAACAACACAAACAAAAAATGAAATATTTTTTTCTACTTCCACCGGTCAGTTTTCTCTTTCACAACGACAGCTCTCCCCCACCCACCAAGCGTGATAGAATCTTTGGAGTCATATTTCGCCTCGAAGGGGGATGATCATGGATAACCGTTCTGATTTAATATTGGTTCCTGCATCCCTCAGTTTAAGGATGATGTTCTTCCTCCACTAGATTGTTCGATACATTTCGACATCAAGCACTGACGACATTATTCGAAATTCACGTGTACACATTTTTTTTGTTGTCCCCCATTTTAGATGATGTGAAAATGAATATTTGCAAGTAAGTAAAATTATAAGTTGCAAAGAAAGCTTTTTTTTTCATTTCTATAAAACTGTTTTGTTACTGGTATTTATCCTCTGCCTACCGCACCCATTCGTATATATTTTTATTCGGCAGTGTGAACGCTTGTACAATTATGCATGTACACGTAGATTAAACCGCTGATGAAAAGTACTAAGAATGGTATTAGTAGGGTTCTTAACTGTTTATTTATTTTTATTTCTTCATTTAGGTTGAAATGAAAATTCAGAATGAAATGTTGGGCATTTATGTTTACACTGGCACACATACAAACAAACACACACACACACACATACGAATACACAAAATACTGTTAGAACTACGAAGAAGAAGGAGTGTATTACACTACAGAGCACCATTGTTTGTTTGCCGACTTTTTTTCTCATTAACTTAGTGATCTTTTGTCTGTTTGTCTGTCTGTCTTTTAGCAATATAACTGAAATGCTCGTAAGTTGCTCGTAACTTTATGAACAGCTTTATGAAACAGGGTCCTGATTTTGATGAATTTGTCAGGATAGGTCGAATGAATTGTGATATACAATACATACATACATATATATATATATATATATATATATATATATATATATATGTATATATATTATTTACCACTCTGTGATAGGGGCATTCTCAAGCTGTTTGCTTGGTACAGACGTGAAATGTAATATCATGTCGAAACAAAACAAAACAAAATGAAAGAAATGGCAAAAGGCGTCTTCATTTGGTCTGTCGCTTCCCGAAGTTTCAATAAGATCAAATAGATTTCCGGTTCAGATGATCCAGAATGTTGTATTTTAAGAGCCAAATTCGATATGTGCTGCTGTGAGATGTGAGATAAGAGATGAAGGAAGAACCTTGTAACAAACATCGCTCGGAACGAGGTGTCTCCTGTTCTATCAGAGTGCTGACGAATTTAAAGTTTCTCCAACTGTTACCGAGCTAGATTCAGAAGAAAATTGATTCTTCTTAAGAACATTTTTCATCTGGATCTAGCTCCGTATAATAGTAATTTCTGAGCAAGTAAAGGCATCATCGATATTTCAAGTGCTGGAGGTGGTTTCATTAGTAATTCATTTTAAGGGGTGTAACGGTAGTAGGAAGAACAGTAATGTACATGTAATGCAAATTGGATCTGTTGACCGGTTTCGTTATGGACTCTGATCATTATTTATTCAGCATTTCCAAGACAACAGAACTGAATGATCAAACAACAAAACAAGCGTAATACAGGGGTACAAGAAGTCAGGGTTTCCCTGAGGCGCTTCCCTAAGTTGACATGTAACCTGCTGAGTAGATTTTCTGCATGTGTATGATTATTTTGGGTAAATAATGTAATGTCAAAATAGATGATGCTTCATACTTCAGTTTGATAAAGTGACAGAGAGAGTTTGTGTTACAAACAAGTACTGATGAATGAAAGACTCAGAGTTGCAGCTTGCCCAGTTCTGTGCCCTATGTATCGCCTTGGCTGACGTTTGCACTCGTTGAGTGCTGCATTATTCTGTCCCGTATGACAACGTAGAGAGCGAATGTTGTTCTTTCTGGAGAATTTATCACATTAATTTTGGGGGACTCCTCTCCACCCCGGAAAGTGCAATCATCTTTCACTCTTTCCAACTGGGCGCTCTTCAATTACACTGATTCTATCCCAACAATATCCCACGCAAGCGAGGCTTTTACGCAGTGAAGCCCCTTTTTAGCACGCTTGCACTTGGATCTTGTTTCAATTTGTCTCTGCATGCTCTGTCAGTTATTAATGGTCATTATCCACGCTGGCTTTCCTGCTTTGTAAAGATGATGAATTGGCTTGAAAAAAAAAAACGAGGCTATTCAAATCATGAGGATGATCTCTTGCCAGGTACAAATCTCCAGACGGCGTAGGCAAGTACTGGTGATTATGCCATGAAGAGATATACGAACTTTCTCTGGTTGTGCTTTATTTCAAAGAGCTCTTTTTCCCTTCTCAATGCGTGCATGTTGTTGAATTTTGTGTGGGTTGCAGTTCGTTATTCCGAAGGATCGTCAATCCGAAAACGAAAATTGTTTTAAGTTTCGTAATCCCTGAGGTTCGTTAGTACCACCTTACTTTCATTTTCGGATTAACAAACCTGCGGAATAATGAACCTTATTTCTCTCTCGGGTTATCGAACCGTCGGAATAATGAGCCTTATTTCATTTTCGGACTAACGACTAACGAACCTATATTCTTCTTTCGAGTGGTATAATGTTTTTGAAACATAATAAGGTAGGAAGCTAAAAGCATTTTAACTTAGATTTACATAGATTGACCGCCATATTCTGTAAGTTTATGATATTCTGTTGTCAGATTGTGCATTCAATCGTGATGTCAATTCATTTATTAATACTATCATTATCATTCTCTTGTGCTATAGCTGACATATTTTTTCCATTGAGAAATATAAAAATAAACTGAAATGACATCATGAAAAAGTGATGACATTATATAAGAACAAAAAATAAACATTGAATAACTAGAATGGCTCACGTGACTTTCCCAGAAAGAATTAAAGTATCGCTTTCCAGAAGAACATCATCTCCTTCTCCAAACATCCTCCTCTATAAAAAAAAAAAAAAAAAATCCATTCTTTTCTAGCATCTTGGGAACGCTCATGGCCTGATAAAAAGGCCCTTTATCAATCGTTTCATCAAACACCTCAATAACAATACATGTCAAAAGTGTCAATAATATTGTCAGAGACAAGTGTGTCAGTGAATGAGATGCGGGGGGGGGAGTTTACACCGTCAATAAAGAAGTGGTAAAGAACAGTCTGGTTATTGTCAAAACGGTAGCTAGAGGGGCTAAAATCAGAACATATAAAGACGTTTATACCTTCCCTCCCTTTAATATTTCCATTGTCTCTCACTACAAACAAACAAATGAAAAACCAGACTGACTGTCAATGTATCACATAAACGTTGATGAACGTAATGTTTTTAAAATGATTAATTATGTAAACGCTGTGTGGGAGAGACATCAGCAAAATATTGCCTATTTGACAATAAATCACCATTTCTAATCTTCGGGTTGTTTTTTTTTTTTAGCATAGTTCCTTTGAAAGAGTATAGGTAACAATGACTGTGCGATAATGACGCTTTAGAGAAGTAATAACGAAAATATAATTATCGATAACCGTACGGATGCTAATAATGGAGTCAGTAAAGACAGGTAAAAATTAACTTTAACGAGTTTCGTTTCATTTAAAGCTACAGTCCCCACGTATTCATCAAGTGACTCATGAAGTAAGACAAGCCTGCATTTCCGCTTTAGATCAAGGCAAACGAAAAACGCAAATAAACGAAGTCGCCTCTTTGGGCTAAATGGGCTTATTAATCATCGGGCAATCGGATTTCAGTTGTAGACGGTTTTATTTTATGTTATTCTCATCAGCAGAGTGGCGAGGCTCGATGTCAAAGACATGTTTGAACAGTGCTCTCGGATTGATTGTCTTCACAAGGCGTGTATTCCCCGTCGGCTTGTTCCCTCCCCATCTGTGTATAGTGATTCCTCTGGAAAAGAAAGCGGAAAACGGCACTTTGGTGTCCAATGAGCCAATGAGGTTGTCCAAGTCACGTGACAATCATGCTAATGAGAGGGGGAAAAAAAGGAGTGCGGGGGGGGGGACTTCGCAGGAAGGGGGGGGGAAGAAATCACGCTAAGAGAGGTGGGCATCTCATTATCAAGGGCACAGCTAGGACGAATACACTCTTTCTAAAATTTGATTGAATGCCCGAGAGATTTCACAGAGAATGAGATAGATCCCTTCAGCTTATTTCGTTCAAAGTGCGGAGAAATTGGGGAGTGGGAGGGTTACGTTATACAGCTTAACCTATCAACTCTAGACTCACGATAAAAAGGCTTAATGCCTATCGCGCTGATGCTGAAATACGAACTAGACTCATTTCACGCAACTGTCATGTTGAACAATACCCAAATCCTTACAAGCTTGTTTGACATTGGTTGAGATGAATACAAATTCATCATGATCAGAAAAGGTGGGGAATAAGGAAGTACACATATAATGTGATACATCTGTAAAGATGAAAATAGATTGTTCAGTTTTCTCAAAACAGCGAAGTTATTTAGGAAATGTGGTTTGTTCCATCTATACCCAATGAGCTAATGATTATACAGTTTGTCTGATCTGGAGGTCTTTTAAACTAAAGGCATTTCCCTGCTGGAAAGATATTGTAAAATATCGTCCAACATTCACACCATTATCATCATGACATACGTAATTGGAAACATATACCGTCATCCCTAAAACAAACAAAAAATCAAAATAATAGAAAACAGAAAAAAAAAACTTTCACGTGGCGGACTGTCATTTCTTGAAAAGCATCTCTTTAAGGACTTAGTCGGTTCTAAAAGATGTGCTGAAATTCAATAAATTTTAGCTAGCTACTAATAATCTCGCAAAGTTGTGTACGTACTTTGATACCTCTTTACTCCTGTTACTGATGCATTCTGAATGCAGCATGGCAGGAGAAACTATGATACATGATAGGCTTCTCGCCCCTACCCCCCCCCCTCCCCTTCCCTGTAAGCTGATAGAGGCAGTGTAGTCATTACTTCTTCATTCTGTCCACGTATAAGAAGTATCCAAAAGTTTGAAGAATGTTTACCTTCTAATCGAGCCCGACATTGAACTATCGAGTATTGACAACGAGACAAGAAGGGGTCTTTCCTCCTCGTTGGAATGCATGTTTCGGGGCGCGGAGTGGTGCTTGAGCGATGCCGCGCAGAATTTGTGAGATTTTCCGCCGTCGCCGACTCCCCGAGGGATAGGTTGTGAATGATCCCGAAAGAAAGACCCGTGTCCGGTCGCTTTTATATTAACCGATTACAATCCGCGACTGTGTCCGAAACTACACGAACGTCAGGAGAAATGTACAACGCAGAAATATGGAGTTTGGTACACCAGTACACGTTTTTCATATCCAGTATTATTCGTCACTCAAAACAAATCAAACGCAGCCGAGCAAATAATTAGCATGGCTTACGCACAAACTCATACTAATGCCATATGTTTGCACATGAAACCTCGATATCCATGAAAACTATTTATCCTTATAAATCTGTTCACGCCACTTGGTTTCTTTGTTAACGCTTAATAATGAAATTCATTCTGACTTCATGTTGATTCATGGTACCCTAAACATCCCTTCTCTGACCAAATGGATATCTGAATACTTGCCACATATCTTATAACGCTTTTCTACTAATTTCCTTCAGATTGCTTGTATACCCGCGCCCACACAACAATCAATATATATAAACCAATATTTTGCCATGTGACATCATCTGTCAATCTTTGCTAAAATAATAACATGTTTGACAAAGGACATTGGAATGCACTTTACTCTAGGCTGATCATAACATGCATGGTTCCATGTTACTAATCTGATTAATAAAAGACATTGCAAGTTATACTCGGTCTAGGGGAAGGTGCACTCCAGTGTCTTTTATTAAATATACTAGTATTTTAACAATGATTGACAGATGATGTCACTGGCCGAATTCTGGTTTGGAAGGTATTTTGTTGGCGTATTCAAACCATCTGAAGAAAAATGCAGAAATATTATCATAAAATGTATGAAAATAAGGCACATATTCAGATATTCGTTTGGCCACGAAAAATTATGATCAGGTATTATGAATCATGCATTTGCTTTACATTCCTTCTTTAACTACAGGGAGAAATATATCTTAGACGCATTCCGACACGTTTCAAATCTGTCAAACATTACACAAAAGTAGTTCATGATGGGAACAGTGAGAGAGCACATTAACAACAAGAGCAAAGGAACCCCTTGAATAAAGTCATGCCCGCTGAAATAGATCACGGCATGTATGGCTCTTAGTGTAGATGCGATTCCATTTCGCCTTAAAAAACAATTATGACTAATGCTCCGTAATCAATTAATACAAAATGGTCAGGAAAAAAAAATTCTAGAATGGCTAAATCTAGAAAATGAGTTATTGGGACTAATTGCTCAGACCTTGCTTCCAGCGGATTCCCTTGTGGCACAGTAGCAATGAAGATCATTCATTAGCTAATCGAAAATTAAGTCCGGCTTTCAATATCTAAGCATGGCAAAAAGCAGAAGGAAAAAAAAAAACCGAATGCACGCGCCTTCGTCACTCACGCACTGGGTAAAAATATAAAGCAGAAAAAAAAATCGTAGTTTATTAATTTGTCGTCTGTCCTTAGAACGTGAAACCGTGATTCATATCCCAGGCTGAAAGGTCATGGTGAGTAAGGAGTCAGCATTTTTGCCCGGAATTATTCAATTACTACCAAACCGGCGCTGCATTATCGTACAATCCGTCTCATGTCCCCGTACCCACTTGTTGTTTTGGACAGGTGATATCTGCCCTCCATTATATTCGGTGCCGCGCTCGCACGGCGCCTCCTGTCACCGTCAGACAATTGCGTTTTCCCGTAATTTTGTTTTGCACGTATATTGGAGGGTGGTCACGGGCCCATGGCCAGTGTAGGTAGTACATAGCCGCCGTGTCGGAAAAGGGAGGCGGGTGAGCGACTTCTCATTAGCAGCTAAGTGAATAAAAGGTCCAGCTTTGCCAATCCCAGCACTATGCTCCAGAGAGAAGTTATTTTAGCCTAAGTGCAGAAACGGGTTTTTTAAAGACACCTCTTTCCCTGCGCAAAGGAAATTCCCGTTAATACTCTACTTGAGAGGCGAATGACGTAGGGCCTACAACATGACACAAACATGAGCATAACATAAATAATCTTAGCTGGTATAAGACATACATTTTTGTACATGAGACTATGGACTAAAGTGGCTGGTTTTGTTTGGATCATTCGTTTCGCTAATTGTGTGGTTATACTTATCCCCTATTTAGGACTTCCTAGGCACTTTTCAACTTACAAAAAAAAAAGAAATTAAAATGAAATCATTCTACATGTTCTAGCAATACCGTTGTTCTTTCATTATCATGAATGGTCGTCTTCCACACCTTATGATTGCTCAAATCTCCGAATAGGCCTGCCAGTAATATCGTTAATGTATTGTGCAACTATTACAACATGGCGGCATTGTTTGGGAGTGTGTGGTAAAGATACAATAACGATAAGACTTGTAGGCCGTGCCTTTTCAAGGCAAAGGGCTGGATCATGTGCATTTGCGTCAAGTTCAACTTTCATGCATTCACAAACAGGCAAGAAAGTTAAAACCAGATATTTGATACTTAAGAAAATAATTACATGGCTGACTCTGTTTGTGGTAGCTATTGAAATTTGAAAGTGCCTGATTTCATCTTAGGGAATAAAAATGTATGAAGTCAGAACGAACTTGAGAGATGACACAGACAATTTGATGGCTACAGCCAAGAGAATGACAGTATAGGTACTGCCAAGGGTTTTCCTTGAAATTTGATTAGATCCAGCTTCGCTCGCTCTTTCTCACTTACTCCTGGTGACACCAGTTTAAGAAAAGTGGATAAGTTATCTTAATCATTTCCTTTTTGTGTTATGCTACACGCAGACAACCATTTTGTGAAGACCGAAAAATTGTCAGTCGTGTTGACAGGTGTATTGGCTAAGAAATTGATTGGCTCAGATTTAATTGATGACTAGGTAATCATTTCAGTTTATTACTTTTATCATGTGACGTGGCACAACCAGTGAGGACATTCAGCTGGAAATGTGCGAAAGGGCATTGAACAAATACTGCATGAATGAAGGGAAACATAGAGAACAAAAACAGTGGCTGTGAATCTGTTGGGGTAATCCCACGAGCTAGCCATCGACGAGTCACGTGGCCCTCGAGCGAGACATTGAAAAAGAAGTCCATGAGTCATACACTCACGAGTCATACAGCCCACGCGATAGGCACCGAAGTAAAACGAGCCTACGAGCTAGAAACTATGTAAAAAATAGTCCCGCGAGACATTAGGCAAATATGGGCTAGTGTCTAGCTTGTGCATGCGCCGTATACCTCGTGGGCCTATTTTACTTGATGTCGAACTCAATAGGCCTTGTTCACTGTAGTATCTAGCTAATGGGTTGTATGAATCACGAGCTTTACAACTCGTGGGCTGTATGACTAGTGAGGAGTATGACCAGTGGGCTGTACAACTCGTGAGCTGTATGACTCGTGGGCTGTATGACTCGTGGGTGTCTAGCTCCTGACGTGCACCCAATTCGCTTCGCACTGAACCATGAGGCATTCCAATTGGCACTCATTCTAATGGGGGAGTTCGGGCTTAAATCAGTTGTAATGGCAGCAAATAGGCTCCCGTGGATTGCAGTTTGACTACTTCTTTTCCTTTCTGTGCAAAAGTCAAGCACAATCCAATTTGTGGGATCACCGTTAATCAATCGAGGTTGATTGGTCTTGAAAACCTCGGAAGATGGGTGTTGCTCCATCTTCTCAAGAGCTTCACAAAAAATCGGAGAAGACCGGCCGACAGCCTCGTTTTCGTCTGTTTTTCAGTGACGCGCAAATATTTTGGCGGGAATCCTTTGATCGAGGATATCAGACTGGCGTTGGACCCTTGAATTCGATTAGGAAAGTAATGTGGATCAAATCGAGCCAATTTCTGCTGAATCCGATGAACCTGAGGCTCACTCCTGCGGACTTCTTGGGAAAGGGGTTTTCAACAAGTCAGATCATCTAAATAGAGCAGCTCTTTGATCGTAGCAACCACAATTATTAAGCTTTAAAAACAACAGCAACTACTACTACTACTCAAAAGGAAAATTGTGTTAGGATACTTTTGGTCCGTAACTTGTTTCTCCTTGGCAGTAAACGTTCATTCACGTCAAACCAAGGTCCATGTACATTCATCTTCCCTCCCACGCCGTAAAGGGGAAACGAAGCATTGAGGGAAGAAAAGAGAAATGACGTCACCCTGGAAAAGAAAAAGTCTCCTTACCTTTGACCGGCATACTGCCAATGTTCCGTTCAAATGTGACTATTACAAAAGGGGAAAGTTCATGATCAACGTCTTTTTTGATGAGCTGGCCAAAATGCATGAGCTACTGAAAGGGTATGCAGATAAGTGAGATGAGGCGAGCTTTCAAACGTGTCAAAGGTAAAACATAGTTCTGGTAAGCCTGCTGAACTGTCAAATTTCGCTCCAAATGTACGCGCATGCCTAAGAAATATGTGGAATAACACTGTAAAAACAAGATATTCGGTGGGTAATGACGAAAATGGGAAATATTAACCAAAAAGGTTCGCAGAAGTCGCAATCTCCGAACTTACCTGACCGAGGTCAGACTAACTCGGACTTGAGAACAATTTGGCCTCCCTTTGACTGCCTGGCCTTTCTGTACCCTTTGAATTGAACATTCCAATGTTGCGTACCAAACATCCATTATCATTTTGTCAAAGTCAGTAATCATTCATGGTGATTGTCATCTACATAAGATGAATGCTTGCTTTAGAGACCTGATAGAGTGATTGGTTATGAGCTTTGCATTAAAGTTCCTTATTGAGGTGTGAGACTGTTAATTATCACAGTTCATTCAGTATTCTCACGTGAAAGTTTGTCTTCCATCTCCAAGAACGTCGTATTACCATGGAGGTGGTTCTCTTCCCACCTCCCTGGTATTACATTGCGACCTTGTAGCATAAGGAAATGATCTTCTTGGTCACAACCAAGTGACAAAGTTATCACCTTCAGTATATAGTATCGAGCAATGATACCATACTACACTTGGACATCATTGGTTTTGTCCGTTTCTGTCTCTACCTTTTTTTTAAATCTGTGCTGCGCCATAAAAAGGGTTGATGAAATGGCTTAGGATAGGTAGTGACACCTCCGCATGTGTGTAAAAACAAAATTCACGTCTGTATTCATCTGTTGTTAAGGAAACGTAGAAATGAATCAAATCCAAAAAAAAAAAAAAAAAGAATTTCAAGTAGATCGGACTTACTTTTACATTGGCTTTCGAAACAGCATATCTTTTTTTTTTCCACATCTTTCATGAAATGTACCATCAACCAATTGTATTCTCCATGCTGAATATTTCATTGAATATCACATTGTATTTTATGCATGAATGGGTCCCTGGACAGTAATACATTGTACTGGTACTGCAGTAAACGAATGACATACACTGTGTGTTTTCGTGTGTGCGTAAATTGTGTGTGAGGACTAGTTTTAAAACACCAGTGTGTGTGTGTGTGTGTGCTGTATATTTTGAATATAGTGTTTGGAATTTGTAGACCTCTTTATTCACGTATAGAAAGAGATATTCCGATTACAGAAGTTACAGGATCACTCAAACATGTTAAACAAAAGCATAATGTTTGTGACACGAGTCAGAAATTTAAAACTGCAAGTAGTTGACGCTGCGTTATACTCAACATAATACACATAAAGTGAATGACTTCAATGCGTCTTTCTTGACAGGTGGGTCCTCCGTAAACAGTCATGTGGCATGTTCAAAACATGACATGACAAGAATGTAAAGTGTGGATTAATGATTATTGATTACTTGTCGTGAGAAAACAAACAAACAAACAAACAAACAAAAGAAATAATGCCTCCGGCGACACTTCGTGGCGGAGGCATAAAAAACCACACACAAAAAAACTCTTGCCCGCAAAACTAGAACCGTTTCCATCTGGTAAAGCCTTGGAATTTCCATTGAATTCTCACCCTTGAATAGTATTGGGAGGTTACTTTTCATAACGTTTGGCTAATCAAAGAAGCCATAAATGGTTATTGCAAGGTGCTTGTCACGATGAACGACGAATTGTCTTCAGTGGACTGGTGACTGTCAATGAGTGTCATGTGTGACTAATTGTCCTTCATGAATGAATTAATAATAATAATAATAATAATAATAATAATAATAATAATGATAATAATAATAATAATAATAATAATAATAATAATAATAATAATAATAATAACAATAATAATAATAATAATAATAATAATAATAATAATAATAATAATAATAATAATAACAATAATAATAATAATAATAATAATAATAATAATAATAATAATAACAATGATAATAATAATAATGATAATAATGATAATAATAATAATGTAACACTGTCCATTGAAGAGACTGTGAGGATAATTCTGCCCCCAATTCCCCCTCCTCCTCCCCTCCTCCCCTCCTCCCCTCCTTCCCCTCTCCCTCCTCCTCCCCCTCCTCCTCTTCCTCTTCCTCCTCTTCTCCCTTCTCCTGCTCCTCTTTCTCCTCCTCCTGCTCCTCTTCTTCCTCCTCCTCCTTCACTGGATTTTGTTCATGTGACTTGCTATACTGTTGCACATCAAGAATAGATCATCCATCTAAATCTTTCTGTAAGAAATGTTTAATTTCATTTTATTTTACATGATATATATATATATATATATATATATATATATATATATGATATAAATTGTGAAAAATATGTTCTTGTAGAGAAATGTAAAATTCTTATCATTTGGTCATCTATATACAGTACTAACCCTACATGTCGTTTGCGTATTGAAAAAAATCAAGAAAGTTTGGCACAGATTTATGCACTTGATAAAACGCAGAGGAACATTTGACTGTTTAGGATTCTGACAGCATGCGACTGCTAACTGTGGAGGAATAACTACAATTTGCTTTGCTGTCGCCACTAAGAATACACCGCAGCAAAGTATGGAAGTCCTGTCAGTGTGTGCAAAAGTATGGCCCAGTATTTATTGGGATAATCAATAACCAAACGAATAATACACACAATGAGACAAAACAAAATTTGACAAGTTTTCGCGGACATTGAGCACTGTTGGATAGGTATATCTTGTTTGTCACTTTCGTCGTTTCTATCGTTACAGCAGTGCGATTCATATGATCTGTTTATGGAAGCCGGAGCCAATAATTTTCGTCAACATTTTGTGTAAGCCTTGCTCATCATTTCATGCACAGAAATATAACGTACGGTGTCCATGAGCACGATAGATAAGAAATCAAAGCTTCATCCGTATAAACATAACCCGATTTACCCCTCTGGCTACGCTCGTTGCTTGGAAGCGGAGCAAAATTGATAGCTGAGGGAAGGTGAAAACCAAACTCTTGCCCGGCCCCGAAACGATTCTGACACACTTAAGCCATATTGTGAAGACGATCGCACCCAAGAAGGCGATTAGCATTTTATCGATAACATTATCTCCGCCGAAGTGGTAATCATAAACCGACGCGTGTCTCATTTCTGACTTTTCCCTCGATTGCACAGCTGCTCCGCGTCCGATCGGCGACCTAAGCCAGCGTGATATCGATGCGCTATCGGGACGAGAGAGAGATCGACAGAGAGAGGGGGAGAGAGAGAGAGATGGAGAGAGACAGATACAGACAGATATGCAGACAGAGAGAGAGATATATAGTTGAAACACGGTATATAGGTACAAATGACGCACAGAGTTGTTAAGGTATAAGTTTGTCCATTAGCGTCGGTGCAGACAGATATTCTGTATCGAGTTCATGACGAAGTGCATGAGAGTGATTTGGGTCTCTCGATTGTTGCTAGCAAATCAAGCACTTTATACGTCAGGAAATTCACATGCAGCAATTAAACTGATTTTTAAAAAGGTGTAGGAATGGAAACTTGTTGAGCAATGGAATTCTTATACAACTCAATCCAGCACTTATAGATAATTTGCTTCGTATTCGGGATTCCAGATGATACTTTTTTGCTTAGTTTTAAACCACGTGACGATCGTGTACAAAAAAATATCGATAGATACCAATTCAAGTTGCCTTGGTTTGGAAAAAATGTAGGAAAGGAGATTTGCTGAGCAATGGAGTTCTTATGCAGCTCAATACAGCGCATTTAAATAATTTACTTCTTAATCGGGATTCCATCAATGATGATATTTTTTGCTTGATTTTAAACCACGTGATGAATGTGTAAACAATATTCATCGGAAGATACCAATTCAGGTTGCCTTGGTTCCGTCAAGGCAGCATCTATACCCTATTTGAGGCCAAAATGTGTACGTAAAATATACAGGATGAAGGTGTTCGCATTAGGAAAAAGAGAGCGATCACCATTTTTTCTTAATCTTTGCTTCGAGTCCAACTGTTTTCCCGAAAGAAACGTCAATTTAAAGACATATCCAGAATGATATAACAAGAGTTCCGCTCAAATGAAACAAACAACCAAACATGCAAAAACCAGCCCACATTTTGGGGGTCTATACATTTTAAAATAGGTATCAGGATTAGGTGGTGCATTCGGTCATTTCATGTTTTGCATGGTTTGTGCTTTTCCCTCCTTTACCTTCCGTATTATCAGCCAGCTGTCAGCGCGATCCCTCAGATACGCAATGAAGCATCGAAATAGGTAATTCGATCGATTTATTCTTCTGTCGCTAATCCGTCTCTTTTATGTACAAATGTACTAGTTCTTGACCGTTTTCAGGCACTCCAATCACATACAGACGTACAGAGCATCATTGACGTACGCCCCCCCCCCCCCCCCCACACACACACATACCCTAATATGATACATAAAGACTGTTTGGAGATAAAGCTCAAACCATGAAATACATTGGCTGCTAATAGAAGGTAACTGTCTCACTTATCTTTCGTCTTCTGCCGTGCATACCTGTGTTTTTAACCGCGTGGTGTACAATGCGCAATGTAAAGTGACTTATTTGGAAACTTAGCTTGAAAAACAAATACAAAAATTACTGGAATTACTGGAATCACCAGCCGAAATTGAAATGATTGGCCCATAAAATTACATCCATGCAACTTCACCGATGATTATGATACATTAGACCGTGCAGGGTCACACACAGGCAGCTGAACTGTTATATCGTGTTTTTATGCCTCCGCCACGAAGTGGTGCCGGAGGCATTATGTTTTCGGGTTGTCCGTCCGTCCGTCCGTCCGTCCTTCCGTCCGTCCGTCCGTCCGTCCGTCCGTCCGTCCGTCCTTCCGTCCGTCTGTCCGTCCGTCCGTCCTTCCGTCCGTCCGTAATGAATTTTGTGGACAAGGTAACTATCAAAACCTGTTGAGGTATCCTAATGAAACTTGGCATGTATGTGTATTAGGGGGTGAAGTTGTGCCTATCAACTTTTGGGTGCACATGCTCAAGGTCAAAGGTCAAAAGGTCAAGGTCAAATACATAAAATTTAACTATTTCCACCATATCTATTGAATGCCTGAAGATATTTTCTTGAAACTTAGTGTATACATGTATTACCCAATTAAGATTCTCTGGTGAAAGTTTGCGTCATGAGATCAAAGGTCAAAGGTCAAAAGGTCAGGGTCAAATACATGAAATTTCACTATTTTCGCTATATTGAATGCCTGAAGATATTTTCTTGAAACGTAGTGTATACATGTATTACCCAATTAAGATTCTCTGCTGAAAGTTTGGGTCATGAGGTCAAAGGTCAAAGGTCAAAAGGTCAAGTAAAAATATCAAAACTTCTTTTTCTTCTCCGTGCCTTGGAAAATTGTTCAAGGTATCTTCATGGAACATAGTATATACATGTACTGACTGGAAGTGATTATCTAGAGAATGTAGGGTTCATGGGGTCAAAGGTCAGGGGTCAAAGGTCAAGTGCAACACTTCAAAATTTTACTATTTCCCTCATATTTATGCAATGCCAGCAGGGTTATTGTTTTTTTACACTTGGTGTATGCATGTGTAACCTAATAGAAATTCTCTGGAAAGTTTTTTTTTTTCTTCTTTTTTTGCCTCAAAGGTCAATAGGTCAAAGATCAAGTGAAAGTGCTGAACTAACTTTTTCCTCCATATCTCGAAGTGGCTCAAGTTATCTTGAAACTTAGTACATATTATGCATGTTCTACATGAAAGCGATTATCTTATGAATTTTAGGGTCAAGGGCCAGATGAAAATGGTAACAATTTACTATTCAATTCAGAAATTGCACTTTTTCTCCACACCTGTACCTTGAAAATTACTCAATGCCTAAATGTATGAATGGGTCAAAGTCAAGTTAAAGTCCTTAAATCCCTAGATACATGCTCTCCTATTCATCCAATTAAACCTAGGTCAAGGAAGGTGAACATTCAACACATTTGTGACAAAGTTGTCATTTCAATATTTTGCCAATTTTGTGAAAATGTAATCACACATTGTCCACATGTACTATCTAGACCTATTGGGAAAATCATGCATTATGGCGGAGGCATACCAGTCGCCAAAGCGACATTTCTAGTTGTTTTTATTTTCCGGCATAAATTGATGGATGCAGATGATAATACAGAGGATTATTTTGATACAATGAGAATTCTATACCTAACAATACCTTTCATATGAATACTTTTAAGGGAGATTAGATTATACATGTATTTTAAGTATGAAGCACTTATATCGTTGTTGACTAATTCATCTGTTCACTAATTAGCTTTAGGGACCTTTTGATATTTCCTACAGTATTATATGCAACATCCCGGCTTAGATAACTAATTGCTTTAACGTCCTCAGCTAATAAATCAAAATGTCAAAAGGACACGGTAGGAGACCAAACATTCTCAGGATTTATAGAGTGCATCACTGTTTGTTTGTTTGTTTGTTTGTTTGTTTGTTTTTTGTTAGTTAGTTTATTTGTTTGTTTGTTTTTTCAATTCATGTCGTATTGCCATTTTCAGTCCATGTCACAAAGAATGCAAAGTTATCATCTCTAAGTTTGAGACATAACTCACATAACTCGAAACAAGCCTTGCTGCAAATTGGCGACATCGCACCAGCAGTGTACAAATCATGTTAATGTTAGTGTGCACGTTCGCGTACTCCGCTAAAAACGCATTAGCTGTGGGAGCATCATCTACCGCCGCTCTCTTGGTGAAACAGAAAAACGGGAAATAAAATGTTTAAATATCGAGGAAAATCCAACAAGTGGATATGGACCCTTGCCACGTGATTATCTAGCAAGAGCAATATAAACCGTTGGGATTTATTTTTGTCTTGTTTATAACAATTTATAACAATAACGACAACAACCACAAAAGCAAGCACATCGATAACAACAACAACAACAACAACAACAAAGAAGCGATCATGGATCTCATAAAATCTAATTGAATTCTGTAATTGGATGGCTTTTTACAAATTTCCCGAAAGAGGGTTTTTAATTTTCTCGGCCCGGCTTCAGCGGGGCGGGCAAAAGTACGATCTCGCTCCCGCATGGCGGGAATTATCCCTCCACATCGGCCCTAATGGACAGACGACATTCTCGTTTAATCACTTCAGTGGGTTCTACCTTCACTCCGAGGAGAGGGGAGGGGGCAAAGGGTGAACCGTCCTAGTATACAAAGTGGTCTTAACCATGAGAATGGATGGAGAATAGAGAATTCCATATAGATCAACAGGTTTATATACTTACACATACACACGCACATAATGTCTATAATGTGTATATATATATATATATATATATATATATATATATATATATGTTTACATAAAAAATGCATTTATCAATTAAGAAACTAATCATTGCTAGGTAACAAATTTGTAGATGCTTGTTAAAATCATAGCTTTGTTTCTTAATCAATGAGACAGATGTTATGATAAACTGTACAATGGGGAACTGATATCTTGAAACATTGTCGGGTTTTGTAGTAAATGTGTCGTAAAACAATCATCTTACTGTCTTTTGATTGTGTTATGGAGCATTTCCAGTATTGGATCTAGATGCAAACCACATGGCGCCTAAAATGTATGATACCGCTATAATATTAAGTTTTGAATGTTTGTGCTATGCTATAACCATTTTGATTTTGACTTTTTAGTTTATTTTGTTTCTGCATAAATCAAGACCTTGCTGGATTAACCTGTTACTTACAAACGGCACCTTCCATCCGAACATCTTTCAATGACAATTTGTCATGAATACTGAATAACTTTACATCTTTAATATTGTCAAAATACACGTCGTACGTCAGATGTAGATATTGACATGGAAAAGCAAACAATACGATGCATGCAAAACTTTGCCACAAAATTTGCTCTAAGAGCATTTTTGCAGTGTAATTAGGATACTTCTTTTCTCTTTTTCATTCTCTTTTCTTCTTCACTCGGTCTATCTATCTACGCATATATATATATATATATATATATATATATATATATATATATTGATACACACACAAAATCTCTCTGTATGTGTATGTGTATATATATATATATATATATGTATCAACGTCTCTTGGTTGTTAATTGTGCATTGCAAAATCAACATTAACATGGATTCATTGAAAGCAGAGAAAAATAATTTCTATTTTTATTGATAGGCGATAACTTCTTGCTATGCATAACAAGGTGTAGTTTGGAAGATAGTTTTCAAATTCTCACAAATGTTTTGATTGTTTTCTTTTTTTAGCAGCATGAATCTCAAATATCTCTAATTGATTAAAAATGCATATACGTATCTGTCTTTAACTCTTCATAATTTTGTATATAAAAATATATGTATATGTATATGTACATGTATATGTATATTGTATATCTTATATGTATATGTATAGTATATGTATATTGTATATTGTATGTATATGTATATGTATAGTGTATATGTATATGTATATGTATAGTGTATATGTATATGTATATTGTATATTTACATGTATATGTATGTATCTATACAGCATATCAATCCAAACTTTTCTCCTGTCAGCCTGTCCTCTCTCTCTCTCTCTCTCTCCTTCTATCTCTCTCTATCGTTTTCTCCACCCACCCACCCATCTATCTATCTATCCATCTATCTATCTATCTATCTATCTATCTATCTATCTATCTTTCTCTCGCACCCATTTCCTTTTTCTGCCCTTTCTCTCTGGCTCCTGGTAGGTGGATGCGCATCATCACCACCACCAGAAATTCAGAGTAAAAAGCAAAAGGCGTGGGGCTGGGGGGAAGTGGTCGGCACATGCTCGGGAACAGACCAAGGACATCTCTTTGTTTGTCGGTCCGCTAAGTTTCACACCTAGACTCGTCCAATAATCGAATTTAATTGCCCAAGTTTTCAGCTTACAATGCAGGTGGTATATTTCGAAAAGTCCTTTTGAATGTATGATATTTTTTTTTCCTTCCCAGTTCAAAATTAAATTCATCTAGAATTGGTCAACGAAAGGGAATGCTTCTCTCTTTTTTATGAGCGATTTGCAATTTATTGCAGCGATGAAAATCCAGAACAATCATTCTTGGTGCAAACTGTTATCAGTTTTATTTTTCGATTTTGTATCATCAGGACTCTTCTTGGCTACTGAACGAACAGAAGGCCCGCCTTGACTTAATAGCGTTGTTCTAATTTCGCGCGGGTATTAAATGACCAAAAATTGGCACCGTTTCGAAGCGGGAAATTTTGGTTCAAGGCTGACGGCAGGTGTAAAGAAGGTATAAAGAAGTTACACAGTGCACGCAGCTGGTTACAACGGAAGGTAAGACAAGAAATTCGACAAGTTGATCGAAAGGTCTTTGATAAAAAAAAAGGGGGACGATCGGCTGAAATGGCTGAAATGATAGAAATAATGACAAACAAAATGGTTGTCATGGAAACAAAATACTCCATCTGAACTTTAGCTCCATTCAACCGTGCTGCAATCCCCCAAAGAGAGGAATAAGATGCAGTCAAATGCTTTTCACCTGGCTCCTTTTTATGGTCAAAAATATCTTTTCATGACTAAAAAATACAGGTATACATGAATCAATTTCCTTTTGCAAATGTTAGAACTAGAGTGTGTTTACGTGAATAAGAAATATCAAAATCATGTCATTGAAAAAATGGATAATAGACAGCTTGCAGTTGCAGATCACTAAATGATGGACATGTGAATGATATATGTAAACAGATCACATTAGAGGTTCTGGATCGAGTATACTAGGGTATTAGCTTTTACAGGCAAGGCACAGGGATGGCAAAGTATTAACTGAGGTGAGAATTCACCATTTAACTTTTTTTTTGCGAGATACGTAGAAAACACCGTTTAAAATGTTAAAAAAGCATACAATTCTAAACAGGAATGCAAAGTTTATTTGACCAAAATTGATTTTGAAATGGCTGAGATATCCAATTACAAAGTAAAACAAAGCGATCTTAATATAAGGTGAGATCGCTTTGTTTTTGGATATCTCAGCCAGTTCAAAATCGATTTTCGTCAAATAAACCTTGAATTCCTCTTGGAATTATAATGCTCTTTCATATTTTATAAAAGGTTTTTCATTATCTCAATAAAATAATCATAAAAAAACGTTGGAAGCCTCAAGTCCCATCTCAACCAAAACTGTACCATCTCTTTAATCCTTCCAAGTAATTGTTGTATAAAAGAAGACTCATTTGCTTCGTAGTATAAGTTGCTTATAAGCATTTAAATACTTTTACATAGTGGTGACATAAATTCAAAAATCGAAACTCCAAACAATATGTAATGAAAATCCTAATCTTGCAGCACCAGCAGTTATACAGTCAATAAATTTAATTGAACTACAAATTTTCGCAAAAGTACAAACCCACGGGTTCATGCTTGACTGTCTTGAAGCATAAAGCACCAGGAATTGTAAAGAGGACAACTCTTGCAATTACAGCAAAGTTTCATTCAAAGTTTTTAAGCTTTTTTTTTTACAAGATTCACAAGTTTTTACATAGTTTCGAGACATTGCATATTTACTCCTCCAAAGATTCAAAACAGCGACCACGGACCTGTAGTTTTTTTCTTTTGCTTGAACTTTTTTACATTTCAATAAAGTTAATCGACTGTAACTGCTGGCGTGTATGCTCATTCATTTGAGAAGAGCGAACCCAAAAGATTGTCTCGCACAATCTACAACGTACATTATATACCAATCCGTCTCATGACAGAAGTGGTGACGAGGATAGCCTAATGTCTATGGCGATTCAAAAACCAACATTTTTTTTTTTTGGCGTCCGTTCCGACAGACAGATGACCAAACTGCACGCATCCACGAACTCTACGGACATGGTGACCCTTGACCTTGTGTGAAGCAAAAAATGATATCAAGATTATTTGCTCTAGCGTTCACACACTCTCCGCGGTGCAAATCATCGCGCTATTTCTCATATTATTGCGATCATTCCGATATGATCGCAAGATATCTTGGGATTTGGATCGCGATGCTGATCGCGTATTTAGTGAGATCTTTATTTCCACTCTGCCCAAAATCTTAATATGTGCAAATCGCGGGATTTTTTTCCTCTGGTCAAGTTGCGATAGTGTGAACCCCCCCCCCCCCTTTTGTTGTTGTTGTTGTTGTTGTTTCGTCTGACCTAGGCGTGTGGATTAGAGAGGAGGGACTCGAGTAACACCTTTCTTCTGATAGCAAGAGGCTGCTGCGTTTCTTTCCTGACGGGTTTCGCTGTCGATAATGGACTAAAAGGGAAGTGTGTGTTATGTTTTTCTCACCATTGTCAAAGCTACCATGTGAAGATAATTATGTACAGTAAGTGTGTGGGTGTATGTACACATAAGCCCCCATACACACAAACCTACCTATGTTTATACGTACACATCAAGTAAGATCATACTGCTGCCGTTTCAAGCGTGTATACCCATTGTAGAGTTATAGCAGCATAAGATGAGGTTATGGGAGACTTTATTTCTGTTTATCTCTATATCAACCCAATCATAGCACTGAAACTGCTTTGTTGAAAATCAAGAATGACATTCTCCTCAACATGAACTCGCAACAAGTCACTCTACTTGTGTTGTTGGACCTGAGCTCCGCTTTTGACACCGTCGACCACAAAACTCTTCTCAGACGTTTGCACACCAAGATAGGGCTTTCCAGACATACACTGGAATGGTTTCAGTCATACCTGCTTGGTAGGAGTCAACGAGTAACCATCTGTGGCTCTCAGTCTGAGAGGTTTGATCTGCACTGTGGTGTCCCACAAGGATCCTGTTTGGGTCCCCTCTTGTTCTCCATCTATACATCTGACCTGTTTGATGTCCTAGAAAAACATCTCCCGCGCGCCCACTGCTACGCTGATGATACTCAAGTTTACTTTTCATTCAGGCCTGATGGCAATGTTAGTGAAAGAGAAGCTGTAGAAGTGATGGAGTGCTGTCTCAGGGATATTCGAACTTGGATGGCAACAAACAGATTGTTAATCAACGATGATAAGACCGAGTTCGTCATCATTGGCACACGGCGACAACTCCAAAAGATCAACATTCCCAACATCACGATTGGCAACGCTAATATTGTTCCTGCATCTTATGTCAAGAATTTGGGTTGCATCTTCGATTCAACCTTGAACATGGATCAGCATGTCCTAATGACATGTAAGGCAGCCTTTTACCATCTGCACAACATCCGTCGAATTCACAAATATCTGGACCAGAGATCATTACTCACCATCATTCATGCCTTCATCACCAGCCGCCTCGACTACTGTAATGGCCTGCTCTACGGTGCCACTGCTACCCAGATTGAGAAATTACAGCGGGTTCAGAATGCAGCTGCCAGACTTGCCACAGGCACATCCAAATTTTCCCACATGCAACCTGTCCTCCGTCAACTGAACTGGCTTCCCATCAGGTCCAGGATCCACTACAAGATACTTCTGCTCACTTTCAAATGTATCCATGGTCTTGCCCCTCCTTACTTATCTGATCTCATAACCATCCGTCACCCATCCCGGTACACCCTCCGCTCCTCACAAGGTATCACACTGAATCACCCAACTTCCAAGATGCTGGCTACACTTGGTGATAAAGCATTTTCATCTGCTGCTCCCAAACTGTGGAATCAACTTCCCAAAACTCTCCGCAGCCAGCAATCTCTCGTCACCTTCAAAAAACATCTAAAAACCCACTTGTTCCGTTAATATCAATAATCCACTGGTAAAGCGCATTTGAACATGTATGTCTATGGAAAATGCGCTATATAAATGTATTATTATTATTATTATTATTATTATTTCTTATTTCTATCGTTCTTCTCCTTCTCTTCATCTTAAATCCCCCTTTAAATGAATGAATGAACACCCAACGCTCATTTTGGATGCT
This sequence comes from Diadema setosum, assembly GCF_964275005.1. Lineage (NCBI taxonomy): Eukaryota > Metazoa > Echinodermata > Echinoidea > Diadematoida > Diadematidae > Diadema > Diadema setosum. Next base: position 34,251,117 of record NC_092689.1, read on the forward strand.
AACGCACTGTCATCGCGGGTCAAGGATCGGAACACTGCTCGTTGAGATAAGTAGACTGTCCACCTTGCGCAGCACACGTGTAACAACTGTATTATATTCCTGACCCCACCGTGCCCCCGAACAGCTCGGTGAAGGCGCCGGTCAAAGATTGGTGAAACTGCCCTCGATCTTTGGCTCCGTGACTTTCCCTTCCGCCCTTGTGAAACATGCACACGCACACAGATAGTCCTTTACGATTAGATTTGTTTGAAAAAATGAGAAAATAACATAAAAAATATGGGATTTTGTACAACTTCAGTAATATTCCTTGTTATGCAACAGTAGATTCTGTTATCATCGGAAAGGGTTTAATTTGCTCCATCTATTGATGGATTAACTAAGAAATGTTTAAAAATAGCGCTTTAACCCTTATATATCTATTTCATACTATTATTATATATTACATATATAACAATAGTATGAGTATAATATTATGTGTACATACGTGCATATGAAATATGCACTTTCCTCGCCAGGATAAAGCATTTTATACATGCCATTTTAGGTTTTTATCACATATCAACAAGGAATGCAATAGCACCCAATGACATTGACCATCAGCAGGCCGGCGCAATAGAAAATATTCAAGTTACCAGAGTCAAAGAGAAATAATTCATCCCCCTACAAAAAAAAATGAAATGAAATAAAATGAAAGAATAATAACATTCTACGTGATCAGACAAAAACTTTAAACTTAATGTCGCAATGTTCTCTAATGATTCTCCTTCGTTCTTCCATGTGTACACCTTGCATGAACCAATAGCCCGCCTCATTCTAAGCCTTAAATCCCCTCACCTGCATTTCTCCTTGGCATTCTAGTTTGATAATAGATTGTCGCACCCTTTTCCACGCTGTTTTCCTTTCATATCCGAACTTTTGATTGTGTCCCTGCCCTTCAATCGACCTCTTTCTGATACATGTTTATCTACTATCTACTATCTACTATCTACCTACTCTATAGGTTGAATTGAAACATTCCGTTTGTCCTTTGGTGTTGTTCAGTCAGGAGTGATTCAACGCAAAGCAACCTTGACACTGACAATGTTTTGCTGTCTGTCTTTTTTCATCTTTCTCTCTCTTTCTCGTTCATCCCTCTGTTTTTCTGTTAGTATAGCCATCTATTTATTTGTTTTTTCTATCTATCTATCTATCTATCTATCTATCGATCTATCTATCTATCTATCTATCCATCCATCTATCTATATATCCATCTATCTATCTAGCTATCTATCTATCTATCATCTATCTATCTATCTATCTATCTATCATCTATCTATCTATCCATCTATCTATCTATCTATCTATCTATCTATCTATCCATCTATCCATCTATCTATCCATCTATCTATCCATCTATCTATCTATCTATCTATCTATCTATCTATCTATCTATCTAGCCCTATGTATCTGTCTGTCTATTTGTCCCGCCTACGTAATATTAATCGAAACATCCATGAACCACTGCCACCGGGCATGCCATTGATTCACAAAGACCCACAGGATGATAACTTTAATACGGGTTGGGTTGGTGGTGATGTCAGTCCTTGTATGATATGGGGGACTCGTGGGGCATGCCGTAAAAGCCCGTGGTTTCCGCAAAGAGGTTTATGTCTTGCTCTTCTGCTCCTTATCCATGTTTTCTGCGATTACATTTGAGACCCAATGGACGATGATAAAGCTAGAAAGGAAATGTTCTAATGGTGAGGACAGGGGTTTGAATGAAAGCTGCATAACCATAAGAACAGATAAAGGACAAAGCGCTTTTTTTTTGACGAACATCTCACATTTTGAATTTCAGTTAATGGTAATTATCAGCGCAATGTTTCCTCGATTTTGGCCTTGCCAGTCACGTGACATTGACTACAGTTACCAAACACCACACAAGAAGTTCAGTTGTATGACTTGTATCCATCTATCCTTAAAGCAGACAACTTTTTGCCCAAAACACTTTTATTTACCGTAAACCACTGTGGAACTCCCTTCCGGCTGAAATGAATATTCAGTAAGTCTTGGCACAGTCTTTATTGAAACGTCAAATATAATGGACCACCTTGCTTTCAATTCCAGTTATTACCCACATTTCTCTTTTGCTGTTTTAATTTTGATAGATTATCTGTACTGTATACTTATAATGGGGAATTCCACGTCGGTTGCCTGGTCACACATGACCCATTTGTCCCATTGGCTTTGCTTTGTATGGATGTGTCTTTATCTGTACTAGTGCGTGTGTGGGTGTGCATGTGTGTATGTGTCGTTTCGTCCCATTGCTTTGATTGGACCTCTTCCTCCTCGAATTTGGACTGCCAATTCGTTTACTTAGCTAAGAAATTGTATCCAAATGCTTTTTATTTCATAACTTTCATTACAAATCAAAGCAAAATACAAGTTTGTTCTTTTTTCAATTGTCTTTTTGCTTACGGATCTCGCTAATTGTACAAGCTTTTCTTCATTTTTGTTTTGTGCCTCCATATTTTGTGCCTCCATATTCCTTACAATTTATTAGGCCTACTATTTCAGTTCGTATTGTTTTCACAAAGATCAAAATAACTGGTGGTTTGTTTTTTTTTTCATGTATAGACAACACTTACTCTTTCCTCCTTCCTTGAACACAATAGATGCGTGGTAAGCATCTTTTTCTTTTTTCAAGCGTAAAATGAGAATAACATTTTTTAAAGATTTTTTTTTTCTGTTTATTCGATCTTATCAGTTGCTCAGATTCGTTCAGTCTCCCATACAGATCAGCTGCTGTCATTAGCAATGAAAAGCAATAGATATAATGGCTATAAGGGGGGGGGGGGGGAGATATACTGTTGTTCGGAATCACAACTTCCAATCCTAAGCACACATTTTTGCACACGTATCTATACGCACGGAGGCACACGCACATAAGCTAGCTCATGAATATTTTTTCCACTAGTGGTTGAGCTTGATGAAAGATAACCCCGTATTCTTCTCGCAGGTAATCATCTCAAGCACTGTCCTTAAAATAAGGTAAGAAAAGAAAAGAGGGGTTGGGATGAAAATGTGCACCAGGAGAGCTTGAACAGGGCTTGTCCGATGAGCACCACGGGTTTTCGGCTGATCTTGTTACAAGCACTTGATCGAAGGTTTCCACCGTCTATAACACAGAAACGTGAACACCGCGAGTCAAGGGTCAATGCACTCTGTAATCGGGGAAGAGGTCAACAAGATATGACTCTGTATAGAACTTCTCGTCAGAATGATGTTTACGGGTCAGAGGTCAAGAAAGAGAGATGGCCCCGCCGTTTTCTCAATTCTTGCCAAAATTCATTCAGAGAATGTGAAAAGCTACAAAAGGTATTCCGCATTTTAATGTCGGTTTTCTTTATCCTAATATAAGACAATGTACACCGGCCGTGATTATATGATGAGCTCCCTCGTGGAGACAAAATATTAGCATTACATTGTGTATTTGATAGTCATGTCTGATTTGATTATGATTTATTATGGTCTGATTTGATGTCAGTATTGTCTTGGGCAAATTATTTTTGAATATGATCCTAATTTTTGTAGACGCAACAGCAACATAGCTATATTCTCATTCTAGATAGCTACTCAAAATTCTGAATGTGTACTTTGTTTCATGCATTGATGGACTTACACTCAACACTATATTCGCTTAGCTTAATTTCAGTAGTAGATTCCCCAAAACAAAACGTTCTTCTATATTGCTACGTCGCACTGATACCATAGTCTTTCGTCATTAATTCTCACTCCAAGTGAAGAAAAATTCAAACAAACAAACTTCGTATTATATCCAAAACGTGGAGCACAATCACATGTTTGCATTGCAATTTGGCGTTTATTTTGAGAAGGAATTTTTCTCATCGTCATTGTAATATTTGCTGCTTCATTCCCAAGGTTGTCTGGCTCTGTACAAGTATCAATTGTGATATGTGGAAAACATGTGTGGGCGTGTGGGACGAAAAACTTTAGGGGGAGAGACGTGTCATGAACATTTCCTGAATATATATATATACATGTATGTATATATATATATATATATATATATATATATATATATATATATATATATATATATAAGTATCGAAGGCATCTTGCTGCTGAACGTTGCTTCGTGAAAAATGTGTTCTCCTCTTTAGGTTAGCATACACAAACACACACACACACACACACACACACGGCTGAGAAGTGACTAAATTGGTATGGACTTGTTGGTTTTGACGGGATTAAGGGACCAAGATAGAAGGTCTCTTCTAATGCCTCCAGATCGATGGTATTATGACGAAATATCATCATGGAATCTTCCCTCGTATGATAAATCCTAAGGAAGAGTACTCGGTGTCTTGTTGTCTATATGGGGAAACAAAATACAACAACCAACCGGTGCGACTTACAGTCGCAGCGTTTTTGTCCAAGTCAAAATCATGAACTTTGTTTGTTTGTGTTATTTTATAATTGTTCAAATTATCATCAGTATCATTAAAGTACTATCAAATGTTCTTATGCTATGATATCATTTTCAATTTCATCCTTTTTGTGATGAAAGTATTATTATTAGTAGTATTATCATTTTTATTGTATCTATCACCTTTCTGGTAGTATGTCTCTCCTTCTAGTTTTTATTATCGCAAAGCAGACTGAAAACAACCAAGATTGAAGAACGCAGAATGAAAACGTCACAGTCATCTAGATAAATGTTTTTGACGTCACATTTTCTGTATTTAGAAGTGCACCTGTAGTGTCTATCGACCTACCTAACGAACACTATTTTTATTGAAAAATAGATGGACAATGTGTGTTGGTTCTCCTTTCTTTAATTCATAATCTTCTGCTGACCTATCATCTTATCCTTTTTTCCCCTTTGTACAGGCCTATCTATCTATCTATATCTATCTATCTATCTATCTATCTATCTATCTATTTATCTATCTATCTATCTATGAATATATGTATGTATGTATGTATGTATGTATCTATCTATCTATCTATCTTTCTATCTATTTCTCTTTCTATGTTTCTATCATTCTATCTACCCCTGTATCTCTCAGTTGACGCCACACAGGTCAGTGCTGGTCACCTTTTAGTGTATTCTTGCATTTCCCCCATCCCCCTCCTATTTCTTATTTCTTCTTTCATCTTTTTCAGTTCCTCAATCTCTTTTTTTCTTCTTTATTTTCTTCTTCTCCTGATTTTTTCGATACATCCTTCTAATCGGCTAGACACTCTCGTCGATTTTTTTTCCTCTCCACTGTTTAATCTTCAAGGACTCACTGATACTATGAGCTTATTTGATGTCCCAGTTTGCGTTGTTTGTGCGGCGGTATCCCGATAGCTACTTGATCACGTCGATTTAGGTACAAGATGCTGTCGCGCCGTGGTCGGGTTCTTGCGACCCAGGGTCAGTGTTCGTTTGGTCAAAGTAAAAAAAAATAAAAAAAATCGTTCTCTTTTATTCCTTTTCTTCACTTCTGCGATGTTCAGCCACATAGACATATCAAGAGCCGAATCATTCCTCAATGGTGGTAGAGAAAAAAACCGTTGCGACACTGCGAACATTACGCCTCCCCGTTCTTTGGGAATGCCCTCCTGCTTCTCTGTGTGTGTGTGATTGTATATAGATTGATTGATTGGTTGATTGATTGATTGATTGATTGATTGATTGATTGATTGATTGATTGATTGATTGATTGATTGATTGATTGATTGATTGATCAATCGATTGATTGGATGATTGGTTGGCTGGTTGGTTGATTGATTGATTGATTAATTGATTGATTGATGTTACTTTATTTCTGCATTCCCCTTTCATATAGAAAATATAACAGAAAGCAAACTGAACAAAATTACTGAGTAATATTTGAACAGTTGAAATACATGGAAACTGGTAAATGATTGACTTGAGTAAACAGCACTGTTTTTTTTGTACAAAATAAACAAATACGAGAAGATGTCATTTACGTATTAATATCAAAACAATATGTATATTGACGGTTCCTTGATGGTTGTAGGGTTTATTCAATGTATCAACATATTCCATTAGTTTCCCGGTGAAAGAATACAATGCATGTCAACATATTGTTAGTCATTACAGAAAGTTCTGAATTGCATATGACTTCTCAAAGCAAGCCTTATTGACAGCCATCATGGACACAATGCCTTTGTTATGTTGTCTAGCGTACTGATCACTTGGTGTTTCACCGAGGGCTCGATCAGGCGAGGAACTGTTGGAACGTCTTCTTCGTGATACTACTCCGTATGTCCCTGTTGTTCCCTGTATTATTTTCATCAAGTATAGAGTCTTTTACAAGCCAAGCTAGAGACCCTGTGGTCATATTTGAACACTGGAAGTTCTTTCTTTTGTGCTGAAAATATCTTGCGAAGGATAGGAATAGCACTTAATGAATTAAGAGGTCTCTCCGATCTCGTAAATCTCTGGCCAGTTGGCGGTTCCTTGATGGTTGAAGTGTTTATTCGTTCACTGACTTTCTCAGCTTTTCTCAAGTTTTACCTATGCAGGCTGATTTTACCGGCTGTCGATCAAAATACGTATTACAAAAAAAACATTTCCCACTTTTGATTCAAAAAATATATATCAGATAAAACTGACATTGATATGAGCAATAACTTAATAGTGTAAAATTTTGTTGGGGGTAATAAGGATGGAAGCATACAATCAGTCTCATTAAATTCAAGATTTATTGTTAAGTTATGGTTCAGATTTTGCTCTATTTTCACAACCCTCTGTACAAAACTTTAATTTTGCACAGGGGTCAATTGGTGTGTATGGGAGTGTGTAGTTGACACCCAGACAATGGTACTGAAGAATGGCTCTATCATATATTCATGAGTGATAAATTCCACTATCACAGCTAGTCTTTATTCATCCTGAAATGTAGTGTATGCAAGCATTATTATGTGCTTACTTTTTGATGTGCATGCATTTTACCCTTTACCATGAATTCAGACTAGCAGTGCCCAGGGCAATCCGCCATGGATTATCAATAAAGCATGCATGTGCTTTGGAGCAAGAGACCAGAAGCCTTAGTCAGCAGAGCTCTAAAATGGTGGTATTTGCGGTATTCATGTCTGTTGTTCATGGTCATTGTAAGCACACACTCAAATACACATCAAAGTTCAATTTTGTACAGAGGGTTCAAATTTGGCCAAAATCTGGAACTTAACTTTGAAATTAATCATGGATTAAATGAAACTGATTCATGCTTTCATATTCAAATCACCTCCAACTAAATTGTACACTATTCAGATATGATTACTCTTATCAATGACAGTGTTATCTGATATATAGTTTTCGAACTATTAAGGATCAAAAGTGGGAAATGTTTTTTTGTAACACCTAGTACTTGTCTTTGAGAGTCCTGTTTGAACACTGAAAATGTCTGAAGTATACAGAAAGGCTACGTAACATTAGTAAGATGAAGAAAATAAAGAGTGATACTAAACATAATGAGCTGAAAACAAAATAATACACCAGACACGGCATAGTGAAACCAAGGACAGCATGAACCTTCCACTCTGTTCTAGAACAAACACAGTAACATTTTGAAAAGGTTTCCCCTACGTTACGAGCCTGCCGGAATACAAGTAGGCCTGTACATTAGCGACAATGAGTCAACTGTGGTGTATGATACAGCTTCCATCGTTACATCATCAGAATCCAGTATTTCTTTCAGTGATTCTTTTCAATAAGCCTCACAAATGGCAACATTGAATTAATAAACACTCACCTATCCGAAACAGTTATAGAATCATAATACATACAAATAATATTTATGGTATATTGAACATATTCAAAACATAAATCAAAGGCAGGGTAAACATCATAAATCAAAGGCAGGGTAAATATCATAAATTAAAGGCGGGATAAACACCGTAAATTAATAAACACTCACAGTCATGCACAAACACACAGCAAAAAGATTTGAAATTTATGGAACCATAAGTCGGCCCATATTGCGGCATTTCTCTAACTCTAGATAGCCGGTCGAGGTGACAAATATGCACCAACTAATGCACTAAAAGTCCATAAAACTGTAACATCCCTGGCATGGTAAGAGTTAAAGAAATAACATCCAAGCCACTCGCTTGCGTGGGAGACCCTGCACTTCTAATACATGTATATCACTCATCGTAAAAACATGCTCAATGCAATCAGACTCGCCGACGGGCGTTATCAGCAGCGCCCCGTTCTTTTATACAATGTCATCATAATTATTATGCATTTACTACGTTTAAAGCGGCAAACGGTGAAACTCATATTCTCGACATGTGCCCCAAAGATGGTCACTAATTCGTGAAAGAGGTGGGAGATTACTCGTGCAGCTGTTGTTCCTGCACAAAGGGGGACTGCCGAGAATGAAGACTTTGGATATGATCGATTAAAAAGGGGGAACTCCTAATAGAAGGGGCGATTCAGAAAGAGCCACACGTCTGCACTGGCAGAGGGAATATAAAGTGCTGGGAAACGAGTCAATGGGTGAGATTGGGCAGGAAAAATTCTTCCTGCAGCTAACCATCTAGATTTTGTCTTTCTTGTGCGCTTCACAGTGTGGTTGTTAGTCGCCCAGCGCTCCGCGTAGGATCCTTCTCATTCCGCTATGAATTCATGATTGGCAGCAAGCGTATAGACGTGTACACTGACGTATCTAAAGTATTAAACTCTAAGATAGCAAGACATCTGGTTCCGATGGAGAGTCCGCCCCTTTCACACTGTGAGAAAGTTGATCACCTTCATTTATGAGGGGTAATAAAAAGCATTTCTTGAGGGGGCGGGTTAAATTGGGAATAAGAGGTATAAGAAAGATCAATCCAGCAACATAGGTACGTCTTTGTGAGCTTATTATCATGGTGAGCTTATTCTCAAGTCACTTCCGGTATAACTGGTGTAAAAAAAATAGCTGGCCTGTGCAATACATGTGCGGAGGTTTATAATAACGTGAATACAGCGCACGCTAGCATGCAGTGTTAAGAATCCACGTGGTGACACAGACGACACAGTGCATAGTATACGGCGTCGGCGTTCAGAATCCTCTGTCTTACTTTCTTTTTCGTAATTGATTTGTCAATAGCATTTTCTTATGACTACCAGAACTGTTAAGATGAACTATATCTGACAGTTTCGTTGAATTTCAAAGCCAATCATGGCAGAAAATTAGATGGTTTTACCTCAAAAAGATCGTTGTTTTTTTTGTTTGTTTGTTTTTTTTTCACTCCAGCCGCCGCTAAATACCCGGATGTCCGACCATGAGAACCGAGGAATGCAAGTTTCTGAGATATTACATAGGGGCCTATACATTCGTCAAAAAGGGAACTAACTTCCTTGTATAGTGTGTTTATTTGCATGTACAAAAGATTACGGAAATGATAGGCTTGCAGGAGATTTCATATGTATGTGACAACTTAACCCTTCCGGCATTATTTACTTAGTCGAAGATCTCATAAAAAAAGCAACACTGTTAAAGGGGATGGCTAGTAACTGATCAGTGGGAATCAGTGGGAATGCTGGGGGATGATTGTTCCAGTCCTTGTGGGATTCATTTAAGAGTGCATTATATATCTATTGTTGTGTGAAAATTATTTGCTTCAGAATGGTCTCATATTCCAGTAATGTGCAGTTTAATGTTTCCAGGTTAGCATGCCTGTACAGTGACGGGGCGATCGTTAACGGGCCGTTAACGATCAAAACTGATGTGAATTTCGCGAGGACCCAAGACTCGCGAAATTAAAATGCACGCGAACGTTCTTTTCTACACAAAGCATGGATGCCATTGGCAGTTCGCGAAAGTTCCATGCGCGAATGTTTCTGGTTCGTACCTATACCACTCTTGGCGAAGTGGATCCGCCCAGTGGTGCGGGCGACTCGCCTTTTGCTTCACTTCGCTTCACAGACACGCTCGGGATGCATATCCGCGTAGACTCGCATAGCACTACAGCTGTCTTATGATATGGACCTTGCACTGCGCCGAAATCAGACAAGATATGAGTAAACTTACGCGTAGATGATTTCGAAATACTGCGAGAATTCGATGGACTTGTCCTTTGATCCACAGCAGAAGAGAAAAGGTGGTTGTAGACTTGAGGTCCCTCATTTCAACTGACTGCATTACTTCAGTAATTCCTCCAGAGCACTTTTGGCTGACGCAATTGGTAACAGGCAAGAATTATATCACATATCGTTTTGTGTAATCTTCAATCCGTCATTAGACAGAATAAAATACCTCTCTCCCTCTTTACCTATGGACACGAAGTCTCCAATGATGTTCTATGATAATAACCACTTAAGCTTACATAGGTGATCCAGACGGTGAAACAAAACTTGTTTTCATATTCCAATGTTTTATCTATTTACGCATGATATTGTTTAATTTTACTTCAAACTCCAGTATAATGTAGGATTTTGATACTATTCGATACACTTGGAACTCAGCGAAGAAGTTAGCCTGGTTGTTGGATAACAACGCACATCCGTTGTTGTTGTTGATGGTGGCGGTGTGTTGTAATTGAGAAACTCTTCCTTCTTGGACAAGTTGTTGTAGTTGTTTTTTTTTTCTTTTCACTAAAGCTGAATATTGCAGCCTCGACTCAAGAAAGCTTTAAACTGAGTCCTTGTCCAATATCTACAAAGCATCCCATGTTCACGTTTTGCCTTGGCGAATTACAAGGCAATAAACTGGACACTCAACGTAATGGATTTACCCGTCAATCTCGTCTCAATATAGAACCACCAATACCGACGGAGGCCTTCTGAATTAGGGGAGCAAATGGAGCTATTGGGCTCCTTCCACTTCTCCCCCCCCCCCCCACCCCATCCCAAAGCAGAAACTAGTTTCCAATGTTGCTCATGAGCAACTTTTTTTTTTTTCGTAATTAGTGCTCTTGTGGGTTTTCTGCTCTTATGCGCTTTTGAAATTCACAAGAGTGGTTACCTTGGCTTGGTGATAAATTTTAAAAGTAAAAAACGCCTGCAATAACATAAGCCTTTCATTGGTTTGAAATGAATGTGTATCATTCATATAAGTCTCAGATTTGTTACATTTCGCCTTCGTATACATGACCAGTCATTTTGTCATGGATCGTTGACAACTGAGTTTCTTTTTTTTCTCCCTTATGTTTGTTTTATCAATGCAATTTTTTGTGTGTGATTTACCTTCCTCGTTCCACTCTCTTTCTTGCCCTTCATACCGGATGATACAAAACTTCTTCATTCATTTAGTTCATTCATTTATAAATTACATCACAACACCTAATAAGGGATAAGTTTATAGAATATTTTAAGTACACGGAAATGCTGGAAATGGGGAGGAATGTTAAAAAGCAGTGCTTGTAGGGTGCACTCCCCCACAAGAATACAACGAATTATAGAACGGTAAAGTAAAAATCAGTCATATTATTATTACATTGCCGTGTTCGCATCCAGGGGAACGGTTGGTCCTTTGTCCGTACTCGGAATTCAGTCTGTCTCACTTACCCCCCCCCCCCCTTGTCTCTCATTCCAGTTCTCTATGCGTCCTCTCCATACAAACATGTACACACAAACATTAACACACGTAAAGACTTGTCACGATCTTGTGGTGTCTGAGGTCGCCTCTAATCCCCTTTAGATATCAGTGTACGTTTTCGTATGCCCGCCATGGCCAGTATGGCGCATTAAATCTAATGAATTTGCCACGAAACAATGTGTACGGTAAATGTAGTAGCGAGTAGTGTCCTTTCCAGAGCCGAGTATAATCCTTTTGAGACCTTGCGCATGAGACGACATGGTCACACACCTGTGATGTATGTGTGTATTTTGCTTGTGTGTGCTCGTGCGTGTGTGTGCTATTAATGTATTTACCTACAATTATGGGTCATATTAAATGTATATCCTGCTCCCCCACTCGCATTTTTTCACCTTCATTTAGATGTTATTTTCATTATTATCTAAGATAGAGACGCAGGGGGACCTTGTTGAAAATTAGCTGTCAAAAGCGTCACAAGGATTGCGACCCACACTGCATTATGTCCAAGAACACTGCTCAGTGGTACACTCTTGTACTGGTATAAGGCCCTTCTTGATTAGTCTACCATTCTAGACTTGTCTATTATTAGAGCGGCGAGGTGGCTCAGTCGGTAGCGTAGCTGTCTTTCAAACGAATGGCTCGGGTTCGAATCCAAATGTGTCTCACTGAGCAAAACTGTGTGTTATTACGCCGTCCCCTCTAGTAAGAGCCAATTCACTGTGCCTCGGATAGGACTTAAAAATCAGGGAGGTGTAACAAGATGGAGGTCACTTGTGTGTAGAGAGTCACAAACCCACGCACGTAAAAGATCTCACTTCATTCATTCATTGTAATGAGCAAGGTGTGTAACCCGTTGAAGTGGTCCGCCCCAAGCACTCACATCTGGACCCCATAGAAGATCATGCAGCTAGTGCAACTGAATAGGGGCTATCCAGCCATCTTGTAAGATGTAAAATGAAACAAACTAGTCTGTCATTTTCATTTGATTAAATCTGTGGACTGAAAATTGATAAGGAAAGAAACACAAACGCATCAACTTTGTGCCATTTACAAAATCAGTGAACTTACAGCACTTGCGCTGGTGAGCAAACTCGTGTCGTAAGATGAGAATATGAGAAGGAGAAATTTCTCGTATTTTCACATCTTTTAAAGTCACCAATAAACGCATAATACCCTATGGAAATGTCTTAACATGAAGTACTTCATTATGCATGGTTTCCTACACAACAAATACAGCTACAATGCAAATTGTTTCGAGTAGGGCTCTTTGAATAGATTTGACATTCGCCCCCACGTTTTACGCTGTGTTCCAAACAAAAATCTCGTTAAAGTTCATACACCCGAGGAAATTCAGGACATATTTTATAACTACTCATCCTCGACACTGTCAAACTTGTAACACAGGTACTCTAATGGAAGTTCCGGTGCTCTTCCCGCGCATTAAGGCAACATCACCAACGAGCAATTTTTTTTTTTTTCAAACCAATGTTGCGCGCCATACGGTCAGCCTTTGGAAGGTATAGGTATGCTTGGTATGCTCAATCTGCAAACAGGTTGGAAATGATGTGGGTGGGTGTGAGGGGCCCCATTAATACCCTCCCATTTTAATCGGCTTTGGGTGGATATTACAGTTTTGTTTTGTTTTTTTTGTTTGTTTGTTTGTTTGTTTTTTAGTTTTAGACCAATTCTTATATTGGATTTTACAATGGTTTGGTTCTGCCCGCCTTTCAACGGTTATGCCCCTGTCACACTTTGCCAGATATGGCAAACGCATTAAAACGAATGTCGATTTTTGGCATCCGTTGATATCCGTTAAAATGCATTTCATGGCCTTTTTATTCTTTGGATGGACGTTTATCTTCCGCTGATTTCCGTCAGAGCGGCCAGAAAACTTTGTGCTTGCACAAAGTTTTTTTTTTTTCTCGCCAAAAACGGATAGCGCGATCTGACCCTTGTCCGATAGTTATATGTTTTCTCCTGCATCTGTACTGTACTTTGTCGTTTTCCACGCGTTTCCATCCGCTAGGCCTCCTGTAGAGTCCTTTGCTGCAAGAAATGGAACGGATGGAACGGCTGTGTACAGCACATCAAACGCGTACGCAGATTTCTCTGACGTTCGATGCACGTCTCATGCATTACCCATTTGTTCCACGTGCGTTCTGTCCTGTGGGCATGCGGTTCTTATTCATTTCTCATTCGTTTCTGCGCGCGTTCCACTGTCTTATACACAATCGCCCAAGGTGCGTTTTGTTCTGCCGCTAGACAGTGTATGTACGCTCCTCTAAAACGGAAAATTTACAGTTTGTCCACCGGATTGACGATTTGAACAACGGATGAGCAAAATCTCGCCCGTTTCTTTTACGGTGGGCCTATCCGCCAAAGTGTGACAGGGGCTTTACAGTTCGCCATTTCGAAGGTTCGTAATTGCGAAAATGAAATAAAGTTCGTTATTCCAAAGATTCGTTCATTCGGAAATGAAATAAGGTTCGAACTCCAAAGGTTTGTTAATCCCAACATGAGGAAGAAAGGTTATTCCGAAGGTTCGTCCATCCGAAAACGAGATAAAGTTCGTAACTCCGAAGGTTTTTTTTTTTGTTTTGTTTTGTTTTGTTTTTTGTTTTTTGTTTTTTGGGGGGTTGTTTTTTTTTTATTACGCGCTTCTCTTCATTTTTGAATTAACGAAGCTTATTATTTTAAAAGGATGATTTATTTTCCTCTGCCATTACGAAGTTAGTAAGCTACTTTGTTAAGCAACCTCATTTTCATTTGGAGATTTTAAAGGACTTTCAAGAAATGTGCAGTTGAATGTTTCATGAGGATTGGAAAATTAACCCTATATCCTTAAAAAAGGACAAATTATTTATAAGAACAGGGGATTGAGGCCAGTATCTGAGAAAGAAAATATATTACACCAAGTGGCAGATTTCAAGCTCTTTGGTTAGAGAGTGAAATTATTGCAAAAGATTTGGAGTTGTAATATTGGAGTTGTAATATTGGATTTGTAATATAGGGGACTAAGAAGCAGAGAATACAATTGATGATGATGATGATGATGATCATATATACATATATTTATTCATATACATACATTGTATATATGATATATATATATATATATATATATATATATATATATATATATATATATATATATGTATGTATGTGTAAAATATGATCGCAGATGGTTACATTCATCTGTGTCATCAATAAAGATCTACTCTTACTTATTTCCCTTGAAAAGGATGTTATATATATATATATATATATATATATATATATATATATATATACTGTACATATACAAAAATTTCTTATAATCTCATAGGAGACTTTTGTGTTTTATTCAAATTTGCTATAACCTCTACACAGCATGCCAATCTCCGCGACTCTTCTCAGAAGCTCCGTTTTAACAGATCTTACCGCGGCAACGCCCGGTTAGCGTCTGGGAAGCGAAATTTCCTCACCTCGGACAATGAAATAGCGGGAGATTACATAAGCAAAAGGCAAATGTTACCGCGACAATGTCCGAGCAACATTTTGCGGGGACCGTTTTAACAGGCAGGATGAAAAAAAAAAAAAAAGAATACCCGGACGCTACCCTGACGTTGCCGCGGTAACTCTACTTTGAAAGACTCTGTTAAAACGGGGCTTTAGAGATTTTTTCAGTCGCTGATCCCCCTTCTTCTTTTTTCTTTATTTCGTCAATCTCTTCTCCGTTCTCCTTTCTTATTTTCTTTATTTTGCCTTGCTTGTTGTCGTTCTTCTTTCTCTTCTGTATTTTCTCTATTTTTCCTCTTTTATCTTTCATCATCTTTATCATCTTAATATTTTTTCAAACATGTCTTCCGCCCATATATCCTGGTTGAGAAAGGCCAAATTCAAGTTGAGAAAATTGGGAGCGACAGTCCGCCTTACGAACATCAACAGGCGTCCCTGGCCAAAAGAGAGAAAGAGAGGGAGATTAACGGGGAGAGAGAAAGAAGAATTAAACGATTAATCAATCAGAGGATTGACTGGTCATCACGCTCGATTTCCAAAACTTCATTTGCACCCTCCCTCATTATGAACGCCCCCAGTGCCCGAAAGAAGGCAGTGAGGAAGTGAAGAGACAACAAAAAAAAAAAAAAAAAAGACAGAAAGAAGAAAGAAAGCGGGGTAGGGGGAGAAAGTCATGTCGGTGCGGCTCAGACGCGGAATTAGATTGCATTAGCTTGAGGAGAATTCCCTCTTTTGCCATCATTTTTTTTTCTTTTTTGTCTTTTCACTGTGTATAGAAACTGGTTAATGATTATTGGAAAGTCATGCCGGTCTGTCGGATGACATAAAACATATCCTGCGTAACGGGTTCACTTATGCCTGTTCAAGTGCCCATAGGGGTATTCTTGCTCTTCCGGAAACCGATCACGTGTTCATTTTTCGATCCTACATTCGTGAAAAAAAAAAGTAGAGGACTGCACCTATAGATTTTCTTTTATGGTATAAGCTCTTATTGGTGATGAGATAAGTTTGCTGATAGTTAACAGCGAAAACGCCCCTTTTGCAGCGCATATAAACACTGCCATAAAATATCGACTGATTGATACAGAAGCTACTTGCAAATAAAGATGTATTATGATAAAGCAAGCATCTCAAATCTACAAAAAAAAAGTCATATGGGTTAATTTCTAGATTTTAGATCTGAAAATAAGATTTTGAGTCAACCTGGCTTATTTGCTCATTCAGTTTGCTTATCTTTTTTCAATCATTTGAATGGGTTACATAATCTTTTCAAATGCTGATAGTCTCCTCTTTCGAACTTTGACATCAACTCAGAATATCTGACCACTGTTCAAGATAAGTGTGTTGTAGCTCCATATACATATTTGTATGCATAGTAGATATATGTATGTGTATATATATACATATATATATATACATATATATATATATATATATATATATATATATATATATATATATATATATATATATATACATATATGTTGATTAGGTAGTCCACGTGTTGGCAAGATAAAAAGATAAGTAACAAAACTGGAACAAAGTTCATGCTGTATCACCAACGGTTTATTTCTGCACACAAATTTCCGAGCGTCTCGCCGCCCTTTCTCAAGTGTTGATACTGAGAAAGGGCGGCGAGACGCTCGAAAATTTGTGTGCAAAAATAAACCGTTGGTGATACAGCATGAACTTTGTTCCAGTTTTGTTACTTATATATATATATATATATATATATATATATATATATATATGTGTGTGTGTGTGTGTGTGTGTGTGTGTGTATATATATATATATATATATATATATATATATATATATATATATAGGTGTGACGGAGGAATGACTGCTCGCAGACTATTGAACCTTATATACATATATATATATATATATATATATATATATATATATATATATATATATATATATATGTAATGAATTGTTGGCTTTATTGCAGTTTCTGGTTCTGCTGTCCAGGGAAGAGCAATATTCACATCAGGCAGCGCATAGAACCAGCAAAATAACCATGCGGTATATCAGATCGTAGTGTCCTTGAGTCTTGAGGGCGAATGAGGCATGCCATCAAGCAATCAAAGAAATTGAAATCAAATGTTGAGAAATAATCCTCGTTACACAATAGATTTTGATTTTGTCCTTCCCTTTATAGTATACTACATAGCCTATACAACTTACAGGCATCTTGAAATTTAATGAAATGTGGTACATGAACTGGTAGTAGAAGGCCACATGTACCGCGATTCAGTGTAGTGTAGAAATTCGTTTTGATGCTGTGAGATTTTACACTTTCTGTCCGGGTTTATCGCTGAAACATGCGGGCACGCATGATTTCACTATAATCAGGTTTAGGTGCGCAGCATGTCAAATCGTGGTTTCCGGAAGAAACTTCGGCAAGCTTCTTACCCTAATACTTTCAGTAACGCTTCCTTTGGGATCAACCTTTACATCTTCTCCAGACACCAAAATATTTTTCAAATGAAATAATTCCGAGAAACACGTAGCTTTCATACCAGGTCCGAGCCATATGATGGTGAAGGTCAATTATTGAGATGACCTATTCTAGCGTGGCACATGCTTAAAAAGTAGTGACCGATCAACTTTCTGTTTTTACTTGCCGGGTTTTTAGTGGACGCAAAATGAGCTTATGTCTGCACGCAGGATATAGTTATTCATGTTGAGTAAAGGCGCGCCAAAAAGAAAGATTGGGATCAGGAATAAACAATGATTTCAAAAGTTTCAACTAAGTAAAATGAAAAAGGATGGTGGCGCGGCAGCTTTACCATAAGAATTCATGAGTAGGGGCTCAAGGAAGCAGAGCAAAGGAAGAAAAGCATGCCGAAATTCCACACAGGTGAATTTGTTTGGCAAGCAGTATCGCAATGGTATCACATTGTTAACTTTCTGAAATTTGTGAGCCTTTTATGTCATCATATTTATTCAGTGTAATCTGTATGGGGGTTTTCAGAGTTATGGTTTCTCTGCTCAAGGGCCACTACAAATTCCGCAAATCAATGCACGGAGCTGTCAATTAGGATGGGAAAATGTGCAAATCGTCTGTATGGACTTTCCCTTTTATTGTGTATTATACACATACATAATGTATTTTTGACAATGTAGTGTTCACTCATACAAGACAACTGTCTATACACAAGTGTCATCATTACTTCTCATCTTATGATAACGTATAGCTAATATAATGTATAGCTAATATCTTTTTTTTTTTCTTTTGTCTTTCAGTTTGGCTGTTTTGTTTGTTGGTTCTTTATGTTTCTACCGTTTTATATTTAGTTCTCCTTAATTGACACAAATTTCAAGTAGTCAACCTGCTAATTACCGTCCGGTAATCATCGTCAACACACACACACACACACACACACACACACACACACACAAACGCACAAACACACTCACACACACAGTAACGTACAAGGGCTAAGTGTTTTGTTGAGCGCTGAGCCCTACTTGTCTGTGACGTCTGTTCCACAATCACTGGCAGACGGCTCAATCAATCGATAGCTTCCCTGATGCCAAGCGACGCAGCCCGACCAATCAGAATCGATGGCTTGGGGACAGTTTCAGGCAAAGCGCGCGTAACTACCAAAGATTGGCCCAAAGTGGCGCAGGTCAGTGCACTGCTAATAAGAAGTCTCTTTCACACAAAACGAGACTTTGCAGAGGTCATCTACCTCCCGCATACTAGTAAACGTCCCTCCAGAAACTCACATAGTTGCGCCCCCCCCCCCCCTTAATCCACTAAATTCATTCGAAATTAGCAAGGCCTTCTCACAACCCTTCCGTCACCCTCCCTCGTTAAAAAGAAAAAGAAAAACAGCCCTAGTGACGTCACAAACCCACACTCGAGAGCTTGCCGACACTGAAAGGTCAGAAGAATATTATGACTCTTTGTGTGTGTGTCTGGTTGTGCTGATGCATTCTACTATCGCTTGTTAAATCGTGATGATACTGTCATGGCGATAAGGCTGTGTTATTTAGCTCCACATCAACTCAGTTGAAAGTTTTTACGTTCCAACAGCAAACAATAACGACACTCGCTTCTTTTTCGCTCTCCTACTTCAAAATACAGCCCGAGTGATATTTTGTAATGCAAAAAAAAAAGAAAGAATAATAACAGTTCCAATTTAAAAGTCTTAAAGTATGAAAACACTCAAAGAAATGATTTAATTTGATCTGGTTAAATTACGATGTTTTACCTGGCAGCTATATAGTGAGCAAGCGACCTTGAAACCGATGTTGGTTGTGAGGGTTCTAGGACAATTACCCCCTGGACAACCTCCCCACACTTTTCCCCTTCCCCTAACCTTAATCATAATCCTGAATCTGATCCTAACCCTAACCCAAACACTAACCCTAAATCTAACCCTGACCCTAATCTTTACTCTAACCCTAACCCTAATCTTTACTCTGACACCTAAACCTAACCCATAATTTTTACTCCAACCCTATTACTAACCGGTATTTAGCTTGTGAGTGATTGTCCTGGTTATGGGGTAATTGTCCTGATACTGGTTGTATTAAAGTCCCTTAGGAAGGACTAGACAGTAAGGACAAAGGATTTATACGTAATACCCAGAGGCACATCCGCTGTACTTGTCAGGGGATTCGAATCAGGAACCTGATAGTTTATATTCGTTGTCTTCTCCACTGAGCCACTTGCGATTCCTTACTCCCTTCCCACACACCCAATACACACATTGCCTGCAGACTAAAGCTCAAGCCTTTTAAGTCAAATAAAGTTCAATCATCAAACACTCAAACAAAATATACACTCGCACACACATGCACACACACACACACACCTGGTTAATTCACATTCCAAACAATCATGCATACTTAACTGATATTTTTCCTCCTTTCTGTTTAGTTGAAACAGGCAATCATTTCACACTAACAATGGACTGAATAATCAAAAAAGGGACACATTTACAAAATACAATCAGTGCACTAAAATCATTCAGTAAAAAAAAAGAAAGAAAGAGACAGACAGACAAAATATGTATGCTGTTACGCATGTGAGGCATTATGACTGAAAAAAACAAGCCTCTCTACACGCACTCTTTCCTGCCACTTCACGAATGGTGAGATTGTGCTTACAGTGCTGAAACGTTTTTCAGCTTCCTCATGCGGGTGCACACACACACACACACACACGCACTCTCACACACACACATACACGCACTCTCACACACACACAATGACAATCAATCTCAATTATATTGTGCACAGAATGAAGTGGCGAGACTTAAGACATCTTTCTAAACGCGATCGTTCTAATATAATATATGATATTATAGGTCAGTGCCGTGAATGTTATCTGCGCCTTTAAGTCCTGAATTGCTTTCCTGCCCTTGTATAAATACAATAATTCACCTGGTTTCCTACCGTCTTGCTTCGTAAGAATCAAAATAACACGCCCACAATAAGGCAAACAATCCTTCAGTCCCAGCGGCAACGTGTTTTAACGTGTATCCAAAATAAAAATCAAACAAAATAGAAACAAACGAGTCAATGTAAAAACATCAAAAGTCAAAACAATAGATTTAGGGAGATAATAAGGATGAGCTCCGTTGGGCATGATAACTGCATATGCCACAATGCTCCATATAGCTATTTCTCTTCTCTTTGCGCTTTTTCAGGATCCAATGGGCAATAAAATGGTAAACACTTTGTAACGTGTCATAATATGCTCCGAAGAATACAATTTAATTGTAATCACCGAGTTAATTATTTCATTCATTCATTCATTCATTCATTCATTCATTTATTCATTCATTCATTCATTCATTCATTCATTCATTTTATTTCATTTCATTTTATTTTTATTTCATATATCACTGTATTATACTGGGCTCAGCCAAATGGCTATTTTTTCGGACAGTATGTGAATTTAAAAAAAATCACATGCATAGAACACAATTCAACCACATAACTGAACTACACAAATACGCATAAATCATAGTATAATACGTGCACAAAACTTAGTTCCCACATACTTTTCATACAACGTTCGTTTGTTACAAAAAGGAAGAAGAAAAATAAGAAGAAAAGATAACAAACAAAACAAAACAAGCTAATCAACAGTATTACAGGACGTAGACTGAAATCAGCAAGTGGAGACTAATCAACCCTACCTCCAACACATTTATGGAATTAATAAATGAATTTCAAAATTAAACTAAACAATACTATAATATTTACCCGTCTTCAAAAATCATTCCATCCCACCCCTTTTACCGCATTTGTTAAATACTTAAAAACAATGTTTTCTTGTTGTCGAATTTATACATCAGGCGCAGAAGAATATCAGGAGTAATACGCAGACTCTAAAATCATGATTTCTCATTTGCTTGTTTGTTTGTTTGTTGTTGAAGGAGATTTGATCAGCGTCATTAGCGAGCAATGACCTGCTTCTTTTAGGAGAGAGTTTATCCGCCTGCCTCTAGGTAGGCAGATAATACTGACATGCATTGTTTAGATTGTCGCATGTAATCAAAAATGATACGACGACGACTTTTAAATTTGCAAATCTTTGCATAACGTGGAAATTTGCGGGGGTTTCAACTCTATGGACAGACACATGACAGAACGCAGTCAAGCAAGCAAGCAGTCAGAGCGCGAACTATAGTGCCGAAAATTCCCCCCCGTTACTCTTTTAAGTTGAACGTGTCAGTATACCGTAAACCGCGGCTTACGGTGGAGTTTGTTGAAGCCAGGAATAAAGAAGAAGATTTAATGTGCTTTTTTTATCGGTTGTACCTGACGGTTGTTACTACTGGGCCATTTTGTCAGTCCAAACGGGTAAGTGCATGACATTGTGCAATGTTTCCATTGATTCAACCTTTGCTGATGTTGTTGTTGTTGTTGTTGTTGTTGTTGTTTTGGGTTTTATGGCAATCAGTCATAATTTGACTATTTTTGCCTCGCTTCCACCTCCTTTATATCGGGAAGCGACAGAGGGCAAATGCTCCGTGCCAATATATCCTTACTGTGTTGTTTGAAGGTTTGCATGGTGAAGTAAATGAGGAAGAAAGATTTGCGGTGACACCATGTGTATGTAGTCCTTAACCGGATCGTTGTTTGGCAGAAGAGCCTGTCCCCCACTCTTCACTTTTTGCCCTCCTTACACCCCCATATGTCGCTTCCCTCTTCAATTCTCCTCTTTCTAGGCTCTTCTACCAAACTACGATCCGGTTAAGGACTACATACACATGGTGTCACCGCAAATCTTTCTCACTCGTTTCCTTACTGGTTCCACTTTTTAGTATGCAAAACTGTATCATTGATCTTTTGTCGGATATTGTCGTTTGCAGCCACGTTTCTGCATAATTATAACGACACACAAAAGCAGTGGCAGTTTATATTCAGATTACAATGATTTCAGTTGCTATAAGTTCTGCGTGTTGTTCTATGTGTTCCAGACTCAATGCACTCCGTGGAAATCATTCAGCAATAGTCATTGTTACTTATGAAAAGAAAAAGTAGCTAAAGGCTCAGTGGTGCGTCTCAACAATACCGACGGTGATTCAAGAATGATAAATTGTGAGCCTTCTGATTATTACGTATCACTGTAAACACGCCCGTTGTAAGCATGTTTTGGTGCTTTTTACAATACCGACTGCAACCCGTAGTTTAATTCTATTTAATGACGAGATCAGGTCAAAGTTGAAAAGTATGCCGTTGTCATGGCAACATAGTTCTCTCTTAAGGACTCGCCGAATATATCACTGCTATATGCGCACATACGGTTGTAACCCCTTGCTATTTAAAAGTTTGAGAGACATCATTCTCATACAAATTATTAGAAGATATTGACTGATTAATATGTGATATATTCTATAGACCTTACTATCTGCTTTGTCTACCTTCTTAAACGATATCTGTCACTGTAGCAGTTTCGGCACACAACACTTTCGACTCGTTTCTTCTTTAAGGGGACCGCAGTAGCCACTTAGCCCCTATGATGTACATGGGTAGATTAATTTCACGTTTAGAACGCAGCCGTTATATAAACCCGCATGGCGGGTGTTGTTATTGATTTATTTGTGTTAATTTTTTGCAAGAAACTGAAACTCACGTTGCAAACCGCGGGGTCATGCCATCAATTCCTAATACAGCCAGCTGCAAAACGCATAATGGGGCCCAATAGTACGAAGAGAAGCATAAGACACTAACACATTGGCGGCATGCATGGGCTCTTATTCAATTCAGTCGGGTTAAAATTGCGGTTCTTGATCCTACCGTCGACGACGTCACAGAGGCATGGTTATGTCATGACTGCGGTTTTGCGCATGCGTCGTGTCGACGCGTGGTCCACAGCCTTGGTAATCTATGTCATTCATTTCCCCAATTCTTCATTTCAAGCGGTTGACGAGGGAATCGACAACGGCGACATGAAACATACAACATCAAGTCATCATTTTAAGATCTCTACCTGAAATGACAAAGTCAAATATTGGAGAATAAGACAGGTATAAGTGTTGAGCAGCTGTCCATTATTCTGTGTTTTCTGCCAAAATTCCACTAATTGTCATTTTTCTCAAAGTTTTAGCACAGACAGAACTTATCCGGTCAGGGGGAACACAAAAACGCATTACCCTTGTTATAGTTCAAGGACTAGTCAAGATAATCCTTTTTCCTTGAAGAAGAATGAAAATTGGTGATAGTTTTGTTTTATTTTTGTTTTTTACAAACCCAAAGGAGAGCTGCTCAACATCTACGTTACACAGAGTTAACAATTCATCTTACTCTCTAGACTTTGACAGATATTTGTTTGTTAGTGTGTGCTTGTGTGTGATTTTCACCTACCTACTTCTCTGATTTTGCTGTTTTCATGCAAGGCAGATATTGGGATGGAATTCCCCTTTTAAATCAGTAATACATGACATAGGGATGGCCTAAGAATGAAATGATATTCACTTCAAGAGAATTTCGAAATTTGCATTAGATTTCTGTAAACAGTGTCTTTTAAACCTGATCTCACGATTTATCCTATTGTCTCGTAGATAAAGTTTTAAATATCAAATAGAAGCGATGTTACATCTTGCTCGAAACTGAACAAGATTTGAATCCGAGGTCTTTTCTGTATTTATATGCAACCATAAATGTTTTACAAGTATTTTGTTACGCATCTAGTATAAACTGCACTTTTCTGGGGCTCCTTTGTTATTTGATTATATCCTATTTAATTTGTCACTACCATGATTTTTTTTTTAATTTGATTTGACAAGCAGCATAAATACGAACGAACAAAAAAAAGACATAAAATTTAAGGTTTGTATTTGACCTATTGCTGAGAAAACAGTATTTTCTATTCATAATTTTGATTGGTTACTGAAAGAAAATGATGAGGGTTAGCTCCTTTTTCTTTCATTTTCTCGCCATGATGCTTATTGTAAACATCAGATTTTCATATGCCGATTTTGTAACACACAGTCACATTTGATACTCATAACGTACACATTCCTCGACGCGAAAGCAGGTGGGCGTATCATTATGTGTTTTTTTTTTTCACAGAGTTCTATGACCTTAACACTTCAAGATTTCCCAAAATTACAAAATACTAATGAATAACGTAGTAGCAAGGGCCAGCAAGTAGATATCATTTCTTCGTTAAGCCCGTTGCACTTAAAGGAAGGAGAAATGATTATTTATTAAATAAGTTCTGGTGATGAGCCCAATCGTGTCCCGAGAATTAGCGCAATTTCGTCCTGCCTGAATTAGTGTTCATTCGTTCCGTAATACACGCGGTAAGTGCTCTTTCGCCCTGTTGAACGTCGACATAGATTGCCAATTAACTTCTCGCGGCAGAGCGTCGCGAGCACGGTCCTTGCTGTAAGGGTGCAGGCGGATGTATACGTCTATTCGTGAGATATCACTCATTCATCCAAAATGGATGAGTAGATATTTCAACACGCTACAGGTCGCGTTGTGTTGCGCGAATACGACCACTGTGTCATAACGAGACATTAAGTTGTTCATTTACCCAGATATCGTAGCTGCGCTGATTCTATGGAAGAATTTCAATTCATATTTAGCCTAAATATCGCGCTGCGGGATAATGCGATTTTTCAATCTCATTCAGGGTTTCGGGAAACAATATCGATATCGTGGCTTAATTCTTTAACACAATGTAAATGTCAACCATCTCGAACTTTAATTTTCATCTGAAGAATCAGATCAAGCTTGTATTTCGGAGTACAACGTATGCATTAATAATTGTTTCCCTAACTCAAGGATTTTTTTTTCACATTCTGACTTCTCTTTGCACATTCTGACTTTCATTCTCCGGTAATACAAGGTCGTTGCAATTAAGTCGACATTTCAAATACAATCACCTTACAATGGCAAAATTCATTTCAGGCTTACTGAACAAATGTAAGTTTTTGATATAGATGAAAAAGGCTGAAAGGACAACGGCTAATATCCATACATAATAAAAAACAACAGAATGACATAAGATATGGCTATGCTTCGGGTAACCAACAAAATGCACAAACGGCATTTTAACGGGTGTAAACTTTGAATCAAACCACAGATAGCAAATATCTTGAATAGACTACAAAGCGTCATAACACCACAATTCAACGATGGTACCAATTCATGGATTGGGTTATACTTACGTATGGCTGAACTAGTTTAAACTGATGAATAAACATATGAAAAATAGACTGATAAAAAATGCTGGACAAGAGGTCAGGAATGTGGTGTGAAGGGGGGGGGGTAGAGAAAGAGAGAAAGAGAGAACAGACATGATAGTACACGCTTGAAAGTAGAAGTGATCCTGTCAAAAGCCTGGTTTTCATCCAGGAGTAAATAATTACCCGCAAAAATGACTCTCCGATGTGTTGAAGTATGCAGGCATATTACAGTGGCTCTTGAATATGTTTCATCCTTTAATGATGCATTGTTGTTTTTGGAGGAGAGTCACGCAAGTACTTTTTGAAGCAAATCCCCCCTCCCCCCGCAGGAAAAAAAAAAAAAGAATCGGAGCGATTTATTCATTAGAACGATGAAACTTGATGAAATTTCTTGCAATTCATAACGGCTTAATTTCCCGTCCAAAGGGACAAACGTTTTCTTTTCTCTTACAAAATCTTCTTCATCACATCAATATATTATGTATTTATGTTTTACAGCATCGTTTTATAAGTGACGAAAATGAAACGTGCTGTCTACGGCGCTTCAATTGTGCGTAGAACCTTCAGATCTCCACTTATTCTCAGTGTCACAGTATGCTATGATCATGTTACATACATTGTGATATTTCAAAACTAGGCATTCATTTGACAGGATCTATTCTGATCTGTGGATAGATGTTTAGATATAAATTGCCGTGTGGAATTCATACTAAAAAAAAATCTACCATCTTAACACTGAAGACACTGGATTAGTTTCGGAGCTAAGGTAAAACGCCTAAAGTGTAGACAAAATACGAATATTTAGGACGGTGAAAAGGAGGGTAGCCCTGGATCTGAGACACCGTATTGCATAACAGTTCAATGATTTTGTCGTAAAAGGAGAATACAAAATATGCAAAGGACCTTTCATTAAGACAATAAGTACAATAAGATACAAGGATCAAATCAACATATATAAATCTACTCAAAGGAAAATCAAAGAAAATAGGATGACGAATATCAAGTGTTGTTAAGGGGAGGGGGGGGGGGGGAATAAGAGAGTATACTTCCGTAAGATATTTTCATAACGTTTATTCTATTTGTATGTTTTCATTCAACTTTCATTTCCAGAGCCCTAATGTCAGATGTTTTCAATCTATGTAATTTTTTTGGAGCAATATTGGCAAAGACTTAAGCAAAAACGAGAATTTAGACAAAACCAGTGATATGTTAAACTAGCGAAAGTTATGGAGAAAGATCAGCTTACCAAGTTCTAATCCTAAAATATATGGTAGCATTATCGCAAATATCTATACTATCCTTTTGCCGGTATGTGACACAATGAGTCAATGGTAACACAATGAATCAATCATGCTGTCTTATGTAACTGGTAGACAATCGTTTCAGCAGTAAATCCCCTTACAACCTCACTGGAGTTGAACCAGTTGAAATTCGCTGGAAGAAGGGAGCTCCTACATAATATGTTGCCGTCTTTTCTATGTGATACAGTGAAACAGAATGCACATTATTTTAAAAATTCACGCAATATCCTCAGACTGGAAAAACCTGGAGCAAATTTTTTGAAACACGGATTGTTTATACTGGCATAAGTATTTTCAATGATTTCGCCGAAAATATTTGAATATTAGACAATCTGACTTCCTTTAGAAATGCTCTTGATTCAGACGTAAATTTTCATACAATGTACTCAGAGTTCACATTGAAGTGTTTGCTTAACCTGAATGAAGATAAACACCTCAGATGATTGTTGGTATTTTGTTATATAGTTACTGATTTTAGATTTTAGTATTGTTTTTTTTCTTTGTGTTTTTCTCTTTTTTTGATATTCGTATCACCTCTATGTTTGATTTTATTTTGTTTCGTTCTGTATCTTTGATTTGTTCAGTTTATGTCAAATGCTTTGTTCACGGCCTCTCTGAAAAACAGCCTCTTGGCTGATTGAGGGCTTTTATCCCCGTGATAAAAAACAACAACAAATAAACAAACAACTAAACAAACAAACAAGCAAACACATTTTAGCAGAAAGAATTCAAAATATTAGCTCAAGAATATAGATTCATAATAAAGTGTGTGATCTCATGAAGAAACCATGGCAAAAAAAGTCATTGGTCTTTGCCATCTTAGTGATTCATTTGTGAGGTTGTATTTTCCCCCAAAAATATAATAATAAATCAATCTCCCATCTAGTGATGGTTAATTTCAAAATCGACACCGTTGGTTTCGGAAGAGCAAGAAATGTAACATACTCATATAGAAAATGTCTACGATGACACAACTATGCAATATCATCTTTTTAAAAATCGTTATGATCCACAAAAGTTTATTCAAATCTACCTAAGATTGTCGTAGCGCAACCTTATAAGCATCAGTGATGTGTATGTATGATAACGATTTTAGAGTGAGAGGGGATTGACTCTGCTTTAGTATCATCGACAAATATATATATATATATATATATATATATATATATATATATGACGTCGTGATAATTATTCTCATGTAGAAACAAATGGGATACTTATGAGGCGAAAATATCACCACCTCATCTAATTTGCATGTGTGGTCGGGTTGCGACACATCCGCGACACATCAGTGCACCATAAATTGAAATTAAAGAAAAAAAACTAGGACCGACTTAATTTTCTTATTCTACGTTCTATACGTAGTGAAATTTCTATCCTTCTGATTGTTGCTGTTCTTTCCTCTCCTTATTAGATTCGATTTGGAGTGGTTTTTCACACTTAAACTTCCAAAATATGTGAGTATTGTAATTAAATGATCCACAATAAAAATTTTGCAATTTCACGCACGTATTCTCTTGAAAGGTGTTATTCGAAGTAAGAAAAAGCGGGGGAAGGGGGGGGGGGGACAATGGGCAAATGTCGTACAGAGGTATATGCACCAGCGATCATCCATAGACAACACCAGGATGCATACAAACAAGAATCAAATTTCCAGAGATCCATTCTATAGGAAAGCAAATATGCAAGCACATAGCTGTCCATTCGTGTGAGACATGCATTCATTAAAAATAAAAAATACACAGTGCAATTAATAATGCCATATACAAATCACCCTACTAAAGTTGACACTACCCGCTTTTACACCTGTAAGCTCTCATAATTTTTCTGTACGCCGCACACCGGGCTCGGCAGCCTTGGGCTTAAGTGCAGCTTGGATTACAAGGCTACGTCGATTTGCACTGGCCTATAATACACGTGAGCTATCCCATTCCAGATGGTGATCTCGCGGACCACATTGCCACAACGAACTGGTTTGTTTAATACTTGTCTTTACTTGCTCTTTCCCCCACAACCAACCACCTACGCATTCTCTTCCGGTGTGCGCACGCACCTGAGTCGTCGCACCGCCATGCCTCGCGCTAAACGCCGCCTCCAAATCAGGCGTACGAACTCATAATTTTCCAGTCTCGATTGGAGAGGGGGTTATTGCTCATTAAGGCCCAACTTTTGCTCCCGTATCGATAGTGCTTAACACGCGGAGTGGGGGGTTTAAATACCACGTTGGTAGGACGAGCGCTTCGCATTAGTATTCTCTACAGCGTTGGGGGAAGATATAATTGGTACGAGGCGCAACCCCTGTGAGTTTGGAGGGATGACCAGAAGATTAAGTGGCAATGTTGTGATTTATGTTTCGGAGAATAATCGGCTCTTTTTCACATTCGCGGACTCGTTCCGAGCGAAACGTGAGTATGACTCTGTAACTTGTATTTCATGCCCAGCTACATCGTAGACATACACAACCTGGTCAATAACGACGGCACCTGTCCTAAAAATTGATTTTTACTCCTTCCCGTTTGCAGCATCTAGTGATTTATCATCCCGAGAAGTCTCGATTCTACTACAAGATGATTTCATTCCGAAGACAGGCTCAGTCGAGTATACACAAGCATGTATAGCGGACGAAGAAACACACTCGTCGTTCAAAAGAAAAGAAAAGTGTAAAAGGAACATATCTTTCGTCACTGAGTATATATTCTCGAAAGTAATGTTTTAACGGTGATAGGAATATAAAATTACGATTTTTTAGGTGTGATTGATGTATGATTTACATGCTGCGCGGATATGCTCCTTCTCTTGAGAGTTTCTTCCTTTTCAGAACAGGCTTCACTTTGCGGTTTAAAGGTTTATGTTTAGAAGCGAAAGTAAAGTCGTAGGTAAAATGAGAGTTTAAAATCCAGACTTGTTTAGAAAACAAAAATTGATTTCTTCTGCTTGCGAAAGTTCCAACAGACTCCTTGATCATTTCTGATCGATGCATTCCCTTCATCTCAATGGTATTCAACTTTGACCAGGAAAAACCAAGATACGTCAACTTACCCTATAGCAAATTGAAGAGAAGAAAAGATGTAAAAGATGACAGTGAGACGTAAGTTTATGTAATTTTTTCCTCAAGAAATATCATTGTAAGAAGATAATAGAAGGCATTTATGCTCAGTCACTTTTGTCAAGTGTGGCTTACATTATTTTAAGCAAACCCTGAGAGAGTAAATTTATCTGAGGAACTTGACGAACTTGGAACAGTATATCTCTTCGAGAGTGGAACCACATTCATTCTCAAGCTTAAGCATGTAATGAAAACACTTGTAACCGATGTTCAGAACCATTTCCGAGTGTGGAATTTTTTATGTGTGTAGGTTGGTATTATATTGTATTCAACGCTGTCACCTGGAAAATATGTTTTTCCTCACCTTGGTTTGTTTCTTATCATCATCTGGTATGGAAGTTGAGATGAAAATAACGAATCGGCTGGCTACTTGAAGTTGATGTATGTAAGTGTGTCTGTGTGTGCGTATACACGTGCGAGTGAAAGCAAGATAGATAATATTTATAGCTGCATGGGTAGAGAGAGAGCTTGGAGAAGGGGAAAAGGGATAGAGGGGAGGGGGAGAGGAGGGGTAAAGCGAGCCGAAGTGAGAAAGATGGATGAGGAGAAATCCAATGTGAGAACTCACTTCTCACGAGATGGCGCGAAAGAACGCTCGATTCGGGGTAAAACGCCTCTCCCTGAGTGGGCACCGTACGTCACTCGTCTACCAGCCGGAATCCTACCGCCGCAGACGACCCGGGGAGTCAAGCAGAGTGATGAACCTCTTTATAGAAAGACCGGCTTTTGAAGAAGACAGAAGAACTGGTGTCTTCGTGGGCACGTGATCTTTAAAAGACAAATTCATTAACATATGAAATGCTGAAGAGTTGAAGACAGGCAAGTGTATAGGGCTTTAATGGACAGGTGGTATCTATAGACATGCTTATTATCATGTTGGTAGCATTGATGGGAATGGAAAGAAAAGAAGTACCGCAGTCTTAGAGGAGAAATTGTCTTTATGGATAAGTTGTCGCCATATTGGAATGATTGCGATTTTTGTTAGCGTTGTTACAATCAAAATACTTTCTGTATACTCGAGAAAACAGTATGCATCATAAAATATAAAACACTAACTACGATGCAACTTGAAACGCTGTCCGATCTTTAATGGACTCATTCTTATAGTTGCTTTATATATTTGAACTTCATCAATAGGTCATAGGTCTATACAATTCTGCTCCATTGGAAATTTTTGCGTGAATTTACGTTTAAACACAAAAGAAAAACAGAAACAAAATATTTTCCGAATATCGTTTCAGCTAGTGACCGTGATCAATTGATGTTATGTAGCAAAGTGCAAATACATATACAGTATGCCCCCCCCCCAAAAAAAAAAAATACTATGGGATTTTCTGCAATGTAAACTTTAAGAACAGAGAAACAATCAAACTGCAATTTCAAGGTATGAAACGATAACTTATATATAACCGACATTTTACAGAAAACCCCATCCGATTTGCTTCAGTTGTCACAGAAAAATGGGGATCCTTGTCGAGCATGTCAAGTAGGCCTATCCCTTCCCTCCAAGTTTACTTCATTTTATTAGGGATGCCAAGAGAATACAAGTGCTAAACTTGGAAGAAACGGACCCACGACATGCTTAACAACGATTCACATTTCTCTGTGACCACCTAACCAAACTGAATAGGGTTTTCTGCAAGATATAGATAAGAAGTTATAGGTTCATATTCTGAAATAGCATTAAAGGGATGGTACAGCATTGGTGGAGATGAGAATTGGGCTTTAAACTTTTTGCAAGATACCAAGAAAACACTTATGATATAGTACAGAGCATACCATTTTAGGAGGAATTCAAAGTTTATTTGATGAAAATCGGGTTAGGAATGACTGAAACATCAAAAAAACAAAGTAAAACAAAGCGATCGTAATAAAGTGTGGGTCCCACACTTTATTAGAATCGCTCTTTTTTGGATATCTCAGGCATTTCAAACCAATTTTCATCAAATAAACGTTTAATTCCTCATGGAATTACATGCTCTTTCATATTTCATAAGAGGTTTCTCATTGTCTCACCAAAAAATGTTAGAAACCTGAAATTATGTCTCAACCAAAACTATACGATCCCTTTAAGAATGTCTAATCGTTTGAAAGATATCAATGCAAAATTCTATCGGTTTTGTTGTTGTTGTTTTTTTTTTGGGGGGGGGGCACATACTATATATGATAAAAAAAAAAGAAAAAAACTTCCTGTCCTCGTCATTTTCCATGTAATCTTGTACTTCACTATGTTCTTACTTTCTCTTTGTGTCATACTCTCCATTGCTTTGTTCATCATATGGTTGTTTTTGTTTTTCATCATAATCTACATCTCCTTTGTCACCTTCTCTTCTCTTTCTTTCATCTAACTTTCAATTTGAGTTTGATCTTCGAGTCTTGTCTTCTGCTGTCAGTCACTACACCATGAACCAGCACAGAATATTTGCCATGCACAAACAATGACAGTAAAAAAAAAAGGGGGGGCGAGAATGTGTATAGGTATGTGAGTGTGTGAGCGTATGTTTATAGGTATAGGGGGAAGCAAGGCAGACTCACTTGTATAAGGATGTGAATTAATGACCTTCGTTGATGTAACTGCACTTCGTGACCCGGCATCTTTGTTGATCACGGGTTGCTTGCTAACTAATGATAAGCACTATATAGCTGTCATTAATAATACCAGACAGTATCCCGGCTGGCGATGGCAGACTATAGACGTACAATAACCTCACTGCCACCTTGCTTTGTACTTAAGGGGAAAATCTACCCCATGATTGACTAGATTGCAACTTAGAAGGTGGAAGTCAGACGAACAAAGCAATGAAAGTTTAACAGAAATGAGACGACAATTAAAGATGAATGCTGTAACTGAACTTCAAACAAACTGTTGAAAATATTGTTACCATCAGTTAGTGATCCTACTCCTGCTCTTGGGTCTTCGGTTTACACTCATAGGTCAATTCTTCTTCTTTCAAGATTGTTAACAGGAAGAAGAAAAGGTACTTATAGAAAATCTAGTCTCTCAGAAAAGGAAACGTCCACTTGAACTACGACAACAGATTTTGGCGAGGCGGATTTCGTTTTTCCCCGCAGGATGATGTCGAACTAAGATAACAAACTCTCCCTTATGCGTTGATTAAACGTTAAAGTTGAAGACTTGTCTTTGCTTGTTTGTTTATTTATTTGTTTGGGTTTTTTTTGTTGCTATCATCGCCTCCCGCCGTCTTTGCCAGTTTGTGATATCGATATCACAAAGAACTTCGTGATATCGATAGCTGTATATATCGTCATTGTCTGCGATGTTCATCAGACTCAATCACGCGATGTCTTGTTTATTGTGTCGAAAAGATTGATGTAGACATGGATGATTCAAGCAACATATTGTTTTCAAAGAGCGCCTTTCACTTCTATTGTTGTACAACATAGTGTGACTCGGCTGCTATCAATCCATTAGCTTATTTTGTTTGTTTGCGTGCTTGTATTCTTTTTTTCATCACTCTACCGAGACAAGGTGTAAAATCACATCAGTCCTCGTTCTGAATTTATTTCAATTCTTGCCACCATACTGTTCATATTGATTGGTTGAGTGGCACAAGTATGATCGATAGTGTTTAATGCACGACGTCTGCTCTGTCCTCTTCGTAAAAAAAACAAAAAAAAATCACCCATGTTTTCCAGATTACACAGCTCCACAGGACCATTTTGTCATGATAATTTGATCAATCCATGTTAAAAGCATTGCATTTTGAATGCATTACAACGACGGCATTAACACCTCTGACATCACACGCAAACGACGACAAGCAACCGAACGTGCGACGACTGTGACACGAAGTGATCAACCCGTTGCAATTGCACTTTCAATTTTATTCCGTAAAGACGAGAACGTATGGTGCCCATTCACTAATCAATAACACTTCAGCTCCACTCGATATGACGAAAATTTATGTGGGGGGAGGTGGGGGTATACAATAATTGATAAGCAAAGCTGCCATGTAAGCCAATCAGTTAACAAAACATACACAGGCACACATCAAAATAGACACGAATGTTGGATACTCCACATAGCAAGAAATGAGAAGATACACACAAAAGTCATGCCAGTGCTGGATCGGTATACGAGGGTGGGAGATTCATTGTGACAACAACAACAACAACAACAACAACAACAACAACAACAACAACAACAACAACAACAAAAAGGTCACATGCGTGATGACTGCGCTGAAAAAGCGTCGGAAGAGACTGCCACATTACTTGGTCCATGTTTCATATTGTACCTCACACTTCGCTAGATTTCGATCGTATGCAACCAACATAGTTACTACGATAAGAAATGTTGTGCCTCGCGGACATAATAAAATATTGTGATGTTCTAAATCTTAATGAAGAATTTGTACACTGTATAGCTCGCGCTACCTGCCCGCTTC
Organism: Diadema setosum; assembly: GCF_964275005.1. Taxonomy (NCBI): domain Eukaryota; kingdom Metazoa; phylum Echinodermata; class Echinoidea; order Diadematoida; family Diadematidae; genus Diadema; species Diadema setosum. Next base: position 34,285,642 of record NC_092689.1, read on the forward strand.
CGCGTTTAAAGTAAATTTTAAGTTTTGGGGTGAGGCCATGCACTAAAGGTAAACCACGAGGAAGTTCTATGAGGCGCTTCAAAAGATTAACAGCATAAAATCACTCTTATCAGAGAACTTGAGCTGCAGCGCGATGAACGCATCCAGACAAAAAGAGAAAATGTATGGCAGACAGTCAATCATTGCAAACATGACTAGAGTATAGGCCAAAACCGAATGTAAATGTAATGATGTAATAGATATATCGAACTCTCAACAGATATAGACTGTTTGATGGTTACAGAATCTGACGATCGTATGAGTGTTTTTGTTCATCAGGGCCCCTCATCGTGTTCAGCGAAATCCGCGGTGGAAGAAAGAGAGGAATTATTCATCTATTCATGAAGCGAAAAAGTCTGTGCACTGGTGTGTGTGTGTGTGTGTGTGTGTGTGTGTGCCTGTCTCTCTCACTCTCTCTCTGTTATTTTTTTTTAACTTTAGATTTTGGAATACAACTTGACCCTTGGAGTATTCATCCGCTCTGCGTGTTGCTCATTTCTCCTTGATCACTGCGCATGCGCGATAAATCTGATGACCACAGGCTAAAAAAAAAAAAAAAAAAATCATCTTCTCTCGCCGCTCAAATATTATGCATTCCGAAGAGACGGTCGCTAAATCCACTCAAACCTTTCTGGTAACAAGGTGATGAATGTGTTGGCAAATTTAAAAGAACAAAAAAAATTCCACTCTCTTTTTTTTTCTCTCTGAGCGTGTGTTTTCTTTTCTTTTCTTTTCTTTTACGTTTAATATTGCTAACATGTTTTTACCTTGCGGTGTTTATGCAAATCATGACACTATAACACCCTTTTTAAACGCAATTTCCATGTTGATACATCGTTCCTCTTAGCTTTTATAGACACGATACTACGGTTCGTCAGGTGAGCAAGTCTTGAATTCGTAAAGAGCAACATTTTGGTTTTGGCACACTCCCTGCGGATTCAGTGGTTGAAATCGAGTACACAGAAAGCTTCTCCCTTCGGTTTCGAACAACCCTTCTCTTGCGTGAATTTGACTTTTAAGTGGATCGACTATTCTCCTTTTTCTGAACGCTTGTGGTAGTGCGTTCAGCTCGGTATAAAATGGCTGAATTATGATCTTTCAGGCTTACTCATTCTGATTTTACTTTGTATTATATACATATTTCATATCAAAGATTACGCGAATCTGCTCTCATTTGGTAACAAATTGAAACATGTGCTATGCAGGACGCGCGCTGAGAGATACAAAATGATTATATAATCTTGAATCTTGGGAGTCATTTTCAAAACGAGCTTAAGATATTGACATTATCCTTGATTTCAAATCAACTGATAAATCGTAACCACTCTGCCTACAAATTGAAAAAAAAAAAAATCAGAGAATTATATTCATGCTTAAATCCATCGTGGCAGCAGATGGATTGCGTGTTTGCCTCTCCAGAAATCGGCATCAATCGAGGACAGCGTCTCAAGGCGCCCAACGACGCTCCGCAATGGGGCGGGGCGGTCAGGACCAAATCTTTCGCAGTCCGATCGCTTCGTTTGTATACCTTTCGGCCACCTCCTCCCAACCCCCCCCCCCCCACACACACACACACCTCTTTCTCTCTCCCTCTCCCTCTCTTTCTCTTTTCTCTCTACCTTTCTTTCTCTTCCTCTCCATTTCTTTTTCTTTCTATCTACCTATCTATCTGTCTACCCCCCTCGTCTCTCTCTAAAGCTGACTTCACGCCTGCAGCCATGCCATCCTAATTAAGAGTGATCTTCTTGACAGCGTAGAAGGAATTTAGCCTGCCTTAACACCCAATCGGGAGAAATCGATCGAATGTTATGGCGGACAAAAGTGTGTTTTGATTGCCACATTGTAGCTACATGATCACGTGACAAGCAAAGCTGCGCTGACTTGGTCGCTATTATCGATTTCTCTCTATTGTTCACCAAACATTTTTCCAGGCGGAATAGATTCAGGTCTAATGAAGGTGTCGGCGGAGTCCACGGAAAGACAAAGACATCGTTGGAAGCGTGTCATTTCACAACCGCAGGCTCATTTCGAACGTCATTTTGCTTGTTAAGATGGTACGAACCCCTATAAACTCTAAAATAAATATGCAACAGGCATTTGGAGCAATACTTGAGCTCTCATATGCGAAAGACCAATGTTGTCTTCACGCGCATTTTGGCAAAGGGGGAAGGAAGTCCACATGTGAATAATCCACCTTTTGCATGTGATTTGCAATGGACGCCCTGACTAGACCTGCAAGTTCCATAGAAACGCCACCAGTTTCTATGACAGCGTATGATGTCTTTATACAATATTTGCGCATCAAAGGGCAGTTTTGTTTCATCCTTGCACACTTTTTTTTTTGTCTATCTCGTCATTCATTTCATATCAGTTTATTTGCGTATTTTTTTGTATTGTTTTTCTGCGAAATTTAATCACTTCGCCATTCTTTTTTATTAGAAAACACATTTCGTATTTTTGTTAGACTATTTTTAATGTTTTGGATTCTGATTCTGTTTTAGATTCTGGCGCGATACTCATAGAGCGGTCACTAGACGAAAGCTTGCAGATGTCACATCTTTCATCAATATGAACATTAATCTTGCAGTCATATAGCCTTGCGTCTTTTTACTCCGATGTTCTTGAGTGAAGAAATATTGAGGTATATTCTATATCCATCATTTTCCTTCGATTTTTTTTTTCTGTTTATCGTCTTCTTCTTCTCATTCTTATTATCTTTCTGCAAATCAGCATTAGACCTCTTCGTCATCTACAGAAGATGTGGAATTATAGAAGGAGACTTACACGAACAAGGAGAATCATTCTGTGTCGATTTAGTTAAGGGAACTAGTATTAGCAACCTTGTTTGGGTCACTCATAGATCCCCTCCCCCTTTTCAACACAAATCCCTGCAAGATTTGTGTATCTTATTACGTCAGACATTTGGTATTACATGTACTTGGTTCGATTATACCTCTGCTGATAGCACTGCACTTCCATTGTAACGCGATATGAACCACTGCCCTTTCTGTTTTTTTTTTCTCTCTGTCATCTGTCTTTTCTGACTGCATCAGAAACATTCCTCAACCTGATTCTTAATCATCTTCGAAAGCAATATTTTCTTGATCATGCTCTGCTTACTATGACGTCATTTCAACTTTGCACAACAGGTGACTTCGTGTCAAATTAGGTTTTTAACGTCCCTCCGCTGGCGCCGTCACAAATTGGCAACAATGCATGTTCACCGTTGACTTTTATGTCCGCGCCCATTTCTAACGTTTGCGTGATATGATCGGATCGCTTTTAAGTTGTTCTAAGTTGGGGCTTCGGAGTCGTAATTGGGTAAACAAAGGAGCGCGCGAGCAGCATTTTTGTGTCGACTTTTTTTGAGATGTCCGCGTAGTCACGCTCGCAGAATTCATACCGGCAGAAAACAAACTACAATTATGTCGTGTTTTGAGAATGATATTGGATTCTCTGTGCGTTTTTTGTTTTCCCTCGCTCGAAGTCACGGACTGATTCGACGGAGTCCAATCTCCCTATATCACAATGACGCACAGACACAAGCACAGGCACACCCAAAAGAAAATGCAATAACGACAGACGAAACAGTTCTTAGCATCGTGTTTATGAAAAGTATTTGCCCAATATCGCCAAAGTTCCTCGTGTTGTCTACAGGGAAGACTTACTTGATACATGAAGAAGCCTGAAACATAACAATAAATCGTAGTTGTTGGTCAGGATGTTTTCGATGTTCATGTTATGTACTTAGGAGTTCAAGTCAAGTTTTCCCTTCTGTCAATGGAATGGGAAAAGCAAAACCATGGAATTCGAGTGCGAAGGATAGAAGTTGTGCCAGGCCTCTGTTTACGCAACCAACAGCTGTAATGCGAAGGTGATGATGCGACTACATAGAGCGAGTACAAAGAGTAATCAAATTCTGCGAACCGGCATGGAGACAACTGTGTGTGTACTTCAATACGAACATGACGAATGTCAAATGATTACACTCCTCACATTCGTGTCACTGTCCAGGTATTGAATTAATACCGATGTGTCGAGGAAGTGATGCCATTTGAGTTCAAAAGTTTGACCCGACTCGACTGTGCATGGCTAAACGCGTAATTGACAAGATTATCAGCGCCTTTATACCGACGCGCAGATGCGGGGCTGGTTAGAATGTAAATGGCAATGTTGCATGTCTAAGTACTGATGAAATAGATAAAAAGTATCTTTTGTCGGACTTAGATATAAATTATATTATGCAGAATGAAGTACTATTAGATTAGCCATTACTGCGTTTAAGTCCACGACTTCATATGCAATATCAGCCGACAATATCTTTTCGAGTTGCTAACGATGTGATCTTGGACAAGCCTTTGTGCTACGTCGTGCACCTCACTCAATGCAACGCAAACTCAGGCTTCGTCAGAAGATATGGGTATCTATTCTACAGCATGAACATTGTAACTTGTCCTGAAATGTAGGTGATTTCGATTGTCTGCTAATCCTATCGTTAATATGCTCATCATGCTATTCGGAGTGTATCGCATATTGCGAAGATTGCGAGATGAACTAGAAAACTCGGTTGCATAGCTGTAGAAATTAGACATATACAACTATTTGTGCATGGAACAATACTTTATGATGTACATTCATGCAGACATAGAAATATCTCAACATAAGTGATGAAGGATGGAAAATATTCATAATGACAGTGATTGATAGTACATGTATGATAATGAGGATATAATCTAATTCGTAAGTAGCGCAGTCAAAGGGATATATATACTGTATATATATATATATATATATATATATATATATATATATATATATATATATATATATATATATATTCACATCTGTCGAAAGTCGAAGCAACTGTGTTTCCCTCGGAACAATCATGCTATGTTGGAGAGAAAGGTCGAACTTGACGAAAACAATGATGAAACGACAATGAAACATAATGAAACATATGACCATACGAAGACTGAGTGACATATCAGGTAATCACCGGGGAACGACGAAATAATAACTCAAGAATTCCCTCCCATGCCCCCACCCCCGCCTACTTTGCTATATGGGGTTTATATTCTGAAAATATTCGCCTTCGGTGGCAAAACAGAACTTCGCATTCTCGTACTATTAAAACTAAATTGTAGGAATCAAAAAAATGGATTATATAACACCAGAGGGTATTTATTCCTTGTCATTACACGTTGTATATGGTATGACATTTTGAATATCTGAAAATGGCTTATTATGTGGTGTTTTCGGGATTTGTATCTTCGACAAAGCGATTTGCATTATGCAGTGTGCATAGATTGCTGTGAAAACGAAATTATCAATGCCATCGTCGACAGAATAATCATTATTAATGTCATTTTTGCTATCAATATAATTGTTAATGTTAAATTTCGTCGTCATTATTTTTCCTTGTCATCATAACCACTAAAACTGTCATAATCTTTATAACTAAAGTCAACCTGTGAATCAAATGGAATTGCTTTATGCCGGAAACGTTCTTTATTCATCCGGACTGTTCATGTCGACGCTATCGAAAATCACGAGGCAGGCAGATGTCAAACATAGTAACCTTGGCAACAAAGAAAACACGTACTTCTTGCGACCACGTGACAACCGTCAATATATGACCAATACGACAATAAATTCTGGAAAACAAAACACAAAAAAAGCTGGAAAATTGCAAGTGTACAATGATTCAGCTCACTAAGCTCGTAAGCTTATTTTTCACCCGTACATGACATGAGTCTAGTGCTTCACAAACAAATCTCTCCTATATTAGCCAGATAATTTGACTCTCAATCTTTCCAACGACGCGCACTATTAGCCTAAGAGTTCTGTGCCCATGACTGACTGTCTTGACGAACTCATTCGCAGATCAACATGAGCGAGTGGGCAAAAAATGGCGCAAACAGGCTAAGACAGGAAAAATCAGTTGCTAATCTATCGATCGTCTGAGTTTCTATATTACAGTGTATCATTAATTTCTTAACGATTACCTTTGGCGTTGATTGTCTTTCAGACTTTTTTTTTTAATTTTACATGGGACATAATAATGCGTATTATCCAGTTCATAATCTTCATCAGTTTTATTTCTTGCTCAATCAGAACCATCATGGAGATTCATTCTTTCATTTTCACCCAATCTTAAGCACTCTCTTATATCGGTTTATTGTCAGACTCTTCCACTCCTCTATCATCTCTCTCTTTCAGTTTATATAAATATATATATATACATATATATACGTTATATATATATATATATATATATATATATATATATATATATATATATATATATGTATATATAAGTATATAATAAATATATATTTCATGTATACAAATATGAATTCGGGACCCTTTCTCACATTCTATTCTATATATATATATATATATATATATATATATATATATATATATATATATATCTTGGAATTTTCCACGTGTTGGACTTCGAATGTTGTAATTATTAGAAGAAAGAGTCTCAAGTACGCCATGGATCCAACGATTACACAAAAATTTTATTACAAAATTTTCGGTCTGCCTCAGACCTTCGTCAGTGCAAAGACAATGACATTGTCTTTGCACTGACGAAGGTCTGAGGCAGACCGAAAATTTTGTAATAAAATTTTTGTGTAATCGTTGGATCCATGGCGTACTTGAGACTCTTTCTTCTTATATATATATATATATATATATATATGCCTACCCCTTTCCCTCAATGCAACCATATATTTCTATTCAAATATTCATCTATCTGTATCTGTCTATACGTATCTAAATTTTATATCTACCATTCTGAACCGTACGTTAAAGTTCAAGTTCAACAATTAAACGAATTATGTCGACAAATCAAGGTCCAGTTTCCGGAGTAGGTGTTGTCAGCTGGCCATGTTTATTTATGACGTCACTTCGATACAGCTCTCCTCTTCTCCATCTTTGCTTTCTCCTGTGCCTGACGTCATCAAAAAAAAAAAAAGAGTATGTGTAGTGACAAGCGACGTAATCATCGTTCCAACTGTGTTGTTTGGTGTCAACATTAATTACTTCTATTTGTCTGCATTAATTCGCCGTTCTCTGCCCTCTCTATAGCATGTATACCACAGATTTGTGTCAAGGCCCATCTCACGGCACGGGTTCAGATTGATCACTGAAATTAAGGAGACATCCGGGTGTGTGGATGAAACGAGGCGTCAACGGTGCCTGAGAGTTTACAGACCAATTAAATTTGATCGTATGACTCTCGACTTGTCCTCTATTATGATGACAAGAAGATTTCTTTTTTTTTTTTTTTTTTTTTAGATTCCGTGTACTGTTGCATCTTGGAGCAACCGCTTTGTCCCTAGTTTTCGAAGACGCGATTGTTGTCCTTTAAAAGACAACGGAATTTGAATGCGGTTAGCACAAACTTTAAAGCCTAACTGCTAGATCATTTCGGAAGCGCACGTGCATCTGCATATTGGAATCAATCGATACACATCTCCAAATGATGATCGTTGAGTGAGCTGAAGCACAGTGAAGTCATGCAGTTTCTTTGTGTGTCTTTGTTGACTTTTTCTTTCATTGCTGATTCACTCTATATATTCAGCGGAAAACCTTCAAGCCCTCAATTTGATCGATATTCAGGCATTATCGTAATTGCAACAAAATTGTAATTAATGTCACATACCGTAGTCGACCACATCCAACCTTGTTGCCGTCACCTACTGCCATCATCACCACGAGATTTTCCTCGCTGAGAATCAGACATCACGCTTATACGAAAGAACAATTGATTGGACAAAAAATATCAACAATAACTCACGTCTTCCGGGGAATGACAGGAATATCAATAAGAAGTAACAAAGCTGCCAAGATGAAAGAACGAGGGAGAGAGATAAAATAAATAGGGGAAAATACCGGCAACAGAAACGTGGCATCGGGATATTACAATCTCTGCTCATACACTTCTGTGTTCACAATGTGCTTGTATGTCTGTGTGTGTACCTTTAAAGGTCTAGTTTACCTTTGGTAACAGTGATTTAATTTTTTTCAAGATATGACAATTAATGCATATATGTAGGTCTGTTGTACCACAAAACATCCTATTACATTATACAATTTTCGCGATAAAGCCTAAAATATAAGGAGATATCTGTATTTTTCTCAATAAACTGTAACTGCAGACGGTTTAGTCTGGAAACATTTTTATTATAATTATTGTTCACATTTTGTATATTTAACAATACTTAACATCGATTTTACCGAATCAAATCTTTACAGTGGCTGTTTCTATATCCCGAACTCACATTTAAGAACTATTTTAAAGCACTAATGCTGGGTTTTTGTTTCATCTGCAAATAGTAAATTATGCCTTTAAGTTTGCCCCTATCCCAGGTGCATGCCAGAACTTTTATCGAAGATTTATGAATATGCGAAATTCTAAAACTATGAACATTTTCAAGCTTTAAACTAAAAAGATAATTATAAAAATTTCCATCTATTTCTGAGAAGTTGATCTCTGGTTGTTGTTGTTTTTGTTTTTATCGCGATGCTGACGTCCATTAAGGGAAATAAAAGGGTCCAGACAGACCCTGGGAGAGAACATACTGAAAAAAGGCAAGAACTGTATACTAATTGCTTTCATTTACGCTCATTTTCGCTGCTGCTTTCACAAGAATGTCTCGAGGAGGAACTCAATGGGCTAAATGAGTGCTCAATTACATTGATTAACTCCGGGATTTTAGCAAGTAATTGTGGTGTCAGTGATTATTACGGGCTAAGGGAGCACCCATCCAGCATGCTCGGTGATGTAACCGGTGCGCATTTGAATTCCTTGGCGCGACTGGATATACATCACAAGCCTCGATGCGAAAATAATTGATAGATCGTAGGGGTTCGTTGGTTGTTTTTTTTTTCTGAGGAGGAAGAGATAATTGCCAAAATATTGAATCTTCCTGCGGTAACGGAGTACCGGTAGTTGTAGTCTGTCTTCATTGTTCTTCTCTGAAGGCCTCTGCATTGTATTGGGCAATTCAGCTGACATTGCCAAATGCATTAACTCCTACTTTGTTATTAGCAACGTGTGTAACTTTTTTTTTTTTTTACATAGCCACAACCGGCAGATAATAGCCGCTCAAAAGATAATTGCTCCAGATCCCACAGTCGTGACTTGCTAAAATGAAACAATGTATTGTCAAAAGCTAAAAAAAAAAAAACACCTAAATACGTGTAATAATAATATGAGACAGAGTAGGGACAAATTCCCTACACGACCTCTTACATCACACCCTAATAATCCGGTCATATGATAATAATAAAAAAAAAAAAAAAAATCCCCCTCCGAAATTGCGTATAACTCTCAATTACAGAAACAAAGCCAAAATTAGAAAATTGTAGAAGATGAAAGTACAATCAAGGCTGTAGCTTTTTAAAGCAAAAGCTCGTGGATATGAGCAGTAATTTTATCAATGTTGTTGGTGGTGTTGTCGTGTTAATGTTTCCTTGAAGACAACAAGATATGATGAAAAGCCTTGAACAAACTTTCTTAAAACTCTCGGTTGAATGTAAAAAAAAAAATAACCATCAACTAAAGTGAGAAGATTAAGTTATTCTAACATAATCATCTATCAAAACTCTGGTAAGATTATGACAATCTAGGCGGAAAAGGAAAAAAAGGATTTTCCGCGGGGAGCTCTCTCTCCTCTGCTTCGTAATTCGCATGCTTTTCTTTTGACGAGAAGTAATTTTACTCAAAAAGGATTTTCGAGCAGAAGGAACTCTCTTTCTTTTGATGCCGAAGACGCTTTCCATTAACGTATTAACAATATAAATAAGGGTAGTTTATCGCATAAAAAGATAAATGTAACATGGTAATGCGGTGTTACTGTTGGGAGGTTTATTATCTTTAATAACTATTCTGATCAATGCCATAATGGTAAAGACAGCAAGTCCCACCAGACAAGTCTGGCCATTAATACGATAACATATCACCCATCATCCGTTACCTCTGTCATCACCAGAGGCAGTGGGTTATGTGGGATAACCAACATCATTCAAAAAGTAGGGGTGCTCAAAGAGTTATTCTGTTGCTATTTCTAACGGAGGTTTGCGGTACTGTTTAGAGTGGAAGCGGGATATTGTACACGCGTGTACACAAGGGCACGATGGGTCGATTTTGGAGAGGAGCCACGTCCACAAACTGTTTGCCCAGACATTATCGCCCTAGATAATGACATCAACGCCCTTTGGTATTAGTGCGTTTGTAATTCAGAAAGTCACAACCCCCGTGATTTCACTTGCGTGTGAATCTTCCAGAGAATGTGTGTTCATGGCTGTTGATATCACTTAAGTTATGTTCTTCTTGAGGCCGTTTACAATATAGAACCCACTCAAATTATCACAACAACGCGAAGCACATTAACTTAATTTATCTACTTAATTGCCTGGCCAATGATATCCTTGAAACACTTTGTAAAGATTGCTCGCTTTTTTATTCTGCTCGAGTTTACACCTACAGAGAATCGACGGGTGGTTATAGGGATTTCCTAATTGTGACCTTCGACATTTACTTTCGATTTTTCTCTGCCTCGTCGCTCGCCCTTATTACGTAACTCCGGAGAAAGTCGAGTAAAATTGACGTTTGCGTGTGATAGGCTGCCGCCATTAACTACATCAATGATTTCGCACTTTTTATTCGTTAAACCATGTAGGTCCATGGTTAAATCAAAGTAGCTTTCGATATTCCAGATTTATACCCTACGATATTGCCCCAGAATGAATTTGGCGTATACTTGTCGCGAAGAAGATATGGCGAAACCAGATTTTGCCTCGAGGACAAAAACTACACGCGCACACGCTGGCGCAAAAGTCGACAGTGCCTTTAGACAAATCGGAGTGGATGTTTAACGGAGAACCAAGAATGACATATCGGACATATCAGGCGGACGGGGACGTGGATAATAGATAGACAGAGGTAGAGATAGTGGGGAGCATCAGCGCTTTAATACCCTCTGGAAACGAGAAAAAGTGGATCGGACAGTATAGATTTGCCTTAAATTGGCGGTCCGCGCTCGGCTATATTACACCGCTGCCACGGGTTTTGGGGGGAAGCGGCGAGGGGGGTAGAACGGATGGGGTTCGGTTCCCTCAGGCTGCATAAATGGGGCAAGGGACTACGACCGGAAGTGGATGAGAGGGGGTTCGTCTTTCGAGGACCTCGCGTGTCGTTGGAAACTGATTACATTGCGTGAAGTATCTCCAAGAATATCCAAGTGATCTTACTCTGATGTTAACATAATCTGGTCTCCGTTTTTCTTCCTCTCTACCCCCTTAATGTCCGGCCGACCGCAACCGTCCTCTCGTTTTATTCATTACTGGTACTCTCTCTCTCTTCATTTAGCCTGTAGCTGTTGCCACAAGAAAACTATATTTGAATGTGTTCGCAGACTTAATGTATACTTTAGCTACCCACAAAAAATAAATTGGGCCCTGGGTGTGAACTTTGAAGGGACATATAGACTCACTGTCGCTGACATCCCATTTTATTTAATACGCGTAGGCCGATGTGGGTGTTCTATTGTAACACCAAATTTCAGAGAAGGCGGGATGTCTTTCGATGCCCTCGTAGTTAATCATCCTCCACTTTCTAGAAATCATATGACGTGAATCATGCGTGGTTTTTAAGTAACACCATTCGGTAGATTAGATAGATCTTTTAAGAATAATATGCAACAAACTTCGAGCTCCAAGATATATATCCGGATCATTCCAGAATAATGTCTCTTTCTTCTACAAGAACCTAGACTTGACTTCGATCTTATTGTCCATTTTGTATCAATGTCTTTGCAGCAATACAAGGACAGCTGAAACCAGGGGAGACATCAAGACTCGGCGGCCAGCTCAGCCCGGCGGACAGTCATGTCGGTGAACGGAGAAGTCAACAGGAGCGTCGCGGCCACGGAGTTGACGTCATGCGGGACGAAGACGGAGAAGAGCGCGATCATCGGGACGGACCGCGACCGCGCCCGGTCGAGGTGGATCACCGTGGAACCCATTCTCCTGCTGATCGCGCTGGCCAGGAAAGCCATGGTCATCACGCGTCTCCAGTACCTCAAGTCCCGCATCGCTGAGGAGCACCACTACGACTCGATCGTGGCGAACCTCTCCGTGACGTCCCTGTGCAACGACAATAACTTCACCGATACGCTGGAAGACAAGATACAGCAGGAGACGGCCGTGTGGAGTTTGTACCTCTACGCCATGTCCACGTTTCCCGCGCTTTTCACAACAATCCTCGTGGGCGCCATCAGCAACCTTGCCGGAAGGAAGGTCGCCATGATGGTACCCTGCCTCGGTTACATAGTCCAGTGCGTTCTCTTCCTTTTAATCTCCTACACCCATTTACCTCTCTGGACTTTCTTTCTGGCCGAACTTTTACAGGGCATATCGGGTGGGGTCGCCCTCCTGTTCGCTGGTGCCCACGCCTATATAGCCGACACCACAGAAAAGCGGCAGCGGACTCTGCGCATCGCAGTAACGGAGGGTGTGTACTTTTTCGGCAACGGAGCCATCCAGATTTCCAACGGTTACCTTATCGCAAGTTTCGGATACGAATCTTCGTATTGGTTTTCGCTGGTCCTACTCATACTTGCTTTTCTATACGCTGCATCGCCATTTCTACTGATAGAAACAGTCGACGAAGAAACCAAAGTCAGGACTAAGAGTACTACCACTGTTAAACAGATCGTGTGTACTGCCTGTGATCTATTCAAAATCACGGAGGGAAGGCGCAACATCAAACTGATAGCAGCTGGTAGCGTCCTCCTCTTTGCCCTCATCAGCGTCTCCGGCTGCCAAAGCGTCGTGGTGCTCTACGGTTTGGCGAAGCCATTTTGCTGGACGCCCGTTGATGTGGGCTTCTATACAGCCGTTTCGTTAATACTTCCCGGTGTAGGTAAGACAATCGGGAGAACTCGGGGTACCGGGTTCTCTATGAGGCAGCGGGTTGACTGAGATTTGGAAATAATTTTTAGACTGGAATTTCAATGACGCCATAAAGATGATAATAGAGTTTCACCTGTCACATCAGCATATAGAAAATATAGGCAGATTATAATTATTTCAGTGTTGCAAATGTCAAATGTAATATGTAAATTTAAACTACATGAAAATGTAAATAAATAGTAAGATTCAAGTTTCCCAAGAATTAAAAAGGCAAATTTTTATCAGCACATTTCTTGCTTTTCTATCAACAGGGTCTTTAGTTGGTGGCCAATTTGTATATCACTTCAACAATGATTACTGGATGATGCATGTAAGTCTGATCAGCGCCATGGCTATGAGCTTGACGACGGCTTTAGCGAAGACTACGCCTGTCCTCTACGCCGGTAAGGATTTGGTTTTTTTTTTTAATCCTACATGCTTTATATGACATGAGTGTGCCTTCATTCTGTAATGCCAAGCCATATTTCCTCCCACGCAATTATGGATTTCTGAGTTACGGTATTTCATATATTAGAGGGACTTGTATTTCTTCAATCAAATCTACACGGTATAATAAACGGGCTGATTACACTCAATCTTTGTCTGTTCGCTCAGCTGAAGCAGACGGGGAAACCGAACCAGATTCATTTCATCAATGTCGAATCAGAGAGGCCTCAGAAATTGTTCCTCCAATTTCTATATATTAGGAACCACGTATGATTGCATATTCATTTGTCCGCCTCCCCATATTTCATCATCCGCATCTCCGACCCCCCCCCCCTCCTCCTCCTCCTCATTTTTTCTTGTTTTCAAGTCAGCGCTACAAGTGATTATTCATTCATCTGATGCAATGCTATGGATATTTGATTTCGCTGCAGTGGGTTTCCGCCGTGCGTTCACGTCATTACTGAAGGATGTTCTTACATGAAGTGCGCTAATTCGTTCTTGTCTGAGGCATTATTGGTTTACGAGATAATGAGCCGCACATTTCCCTTTCCCATGCGTTTGGATGTAATCTACATCTTTATTCAATGAATAGAGCCTTTTTGATATTCCGCAGACAGAACAAAGTGAAAACAGATCAAGCAGTTTAATGTACTTGACATTATTATCATTAATGACATTGGTCAATGAAATCATTCCTAATAGATGATTATGATAGATAATTACACGGTGTACCCCACAATCCACAGAAATGCAATTTTCCTTGTTGCGTCCATGAAGTGAATGCAAAATTGTGACTGATGAGAAAGTTGTTGAACATTCCAAAATTACGAAATCCAAATTGAAACTATCAGTGCGACACAAAAATATGAAAAATACACATAAAAAATAGAAGAGTTTGCTTATTGCGTGATTTATAAGCAAATAGATAAAGTGTTGAAATTATCCAATTTCAATTCTAATGGTTTCCTTTTTTTAATTCTCTCAGTGTTATCTATCCTCATATTTCAAGTTTAATTTCAACTACACCATCAATCATGATGCACGTTCTCTCTCTCTCTCTCTCTCTCTCTATCTCTCTCTCTCTTTCTCTACAGTTTACCTGTCAGCCTTTAAATGCATGCAACTTTTCCGATCTCAGAAACTACTTTGCTGTGGGGAAAAAAACCCAAATCATTCGATGACAACCTTCTTTTTCTTTTTCTTTTTTTTTTTTTGCACAGGAAAATATAACGCATAATCTCTCAAGATAGATGCAATGAAGCTCTTCTTTTTTTTTTACGGAGTACCAATAACGACAGAAAAAAAACGATAACAAATTGAATTAATGGACAAATAATGATCAGCTGTAGCCCTGAATGTAATTAATTGATCTGTTTTCATCAGTTGTCTTCATGCGGTGATGCCCTTTAAAGTGGACTAATGACGACATCATGACGTCAGATGACTTTTCATAACATTCTCGCTCTTGTTTTCTCTCTACTGCGCAGGCCTTGTCATGGGCGCAATGTCCAGCTTCATCGCTCCGCTTGTCCGTGGCCTCATGTCCAAGATGGTCAACGAGCACGAGCAAGGTATTGTATAGAGCTATGGCAAGGAACGAAAATGAATAGATAAAGAGAAAGCATGAGAAATTGCTTCATATTCAGAGTGTCATCTGGGATTAGTATACGTGCTTTAAATTCTCATCGCAGATAATTGATAGAAGTTCAGTTTCATGGATCTGTCTTCCCCGAGGACTATGAACGAGGAGGTTTTTTTTTTTTTTCAGTCTGTCCTCCTAGCATGTCTCTACGTAAAATGAATTGTGCATCATTACTCTTTGCCACGTTCGGCAAGACAATGGTAAGCTTTCTTATTTAAAGGGACAGCCTCTGCTGTAAACTTGGCCATAGCATTACTTGAGTATGTAGGCCTATAAGTAAACACCGATATAGTATTTTTTTTCTTTTTATTTATCTTTTTAACGTGGTAGAGGATTGTATAAGCACGGCCACACTTAGTTTCAAACGAACAACAACAAAAAAAGAAATCCTACTTTATAGCGAACTTCCAACTCGACAATTAGTTCGTCTGAATAGAAGCAGGATATTAGAAAAACAGGGGAATGAACGTTTGAGCAAATTCCAATCAAAACTGAGAGAGTTATGACAACTGACACAACTTATCACAACTTTCTTAGTTTTGATCAGAATTTGCTTAAGCTTTCGTTGTCCTGTTCCTCGAATTTTTCTGCTTCAATTCACACAAATTAATTTTCGGTTGGACCTCCCCTATAATAGAGACACAGAGATGGAAAGGGGGAATACATCGAGTAAATCCTATCAATATATATATTTTTTTCATAACGTATTTGAATTCTATACAGAACACGTATTCTCATGGATTGATTATACTTGCGAGATGTGTAGTGTTGCCATACCGTGATTGAAATGGTTTCCAATAAGCTTCCATTCTCGATTTTGTAATACAGCTGCACTTCCGCATTTTTAAGGAACAGCTTAACACTTCCGTTGTTCGCAGGGATGACGAAGTCATAATACAATGTGGCCATACATGACCGTCGTGAATTGGGAATGTCAAATTATCCTGAATATTTTTCGAGCACCTAATTATTTTACACCTTAATAACTGTATATCTGCGAATATAGATCTACAGAATTTCGTCACCGACTTATTGCTGTCGTGATTTTTGGCAAAACTGACAGGGGAAGAACGCGGAGAACACCGGGGAAAAGAGAGATCAAAATACGTTAAGAAATAATTGCATTTCACGTGTGTCGGTTGAAGGGATTAGACATTGGACCAATGCACAAATGGGGCATAACTCCCGAATTCAAAACTGCTTTGACTAGATTTGTCAGATAAGAGTTGACGTTTATCGACTTTCATTCTTTCAATGCACCTTAACACTTTCCCCCGCACCAGCTTTAAGTCGTGTACAGTGATGTTTGGGTTGTGCCTCGAATTTTCCAGATTATAGCACTATGATGAGGAAAAATAATGAGGGAAAATTATTACGAAGAGAAGAAGAAAAGTTGAAGGAGGAGAAGAAATAAATTCAACTTGTATCATAGGTAATAAAAGCAATACTATTAAGAAGGAATGAAGAAGAAAAAATAGAAGAAAAAAAGACTAACAAATCAAGCGCAAAGCGTAATATACACAAAAGAAGATGAAGTCGTATTTGTGAAGGCATGTGTAAAGAAGCAAATCTAAACGTAATGAGATTTCGACCACTGCGGGATTTTTTTGTTTGTCTAAATTTGACACGTAACAGTCAGGAAAGCAGAAGGTCAAGTGCAATATACCCTATTCTGTACACATTAACGTTTATATGTACTGATTATATATTATGTATGTATGTATGTATGTATGTATGTATGTATGTATGTATGTATGTGTGTCAGGAGATGTTATTAACTTACGCAAGAGCTATCGCGTGAAAATGTGTCCTTCACTTGATTACTATACCAGTAGCTGGGTTTGTGTTGTTGTTATGTGTTGTTGTGTTTTTTTTTTTTTTTGTTTTTTTTTGTGCGGTACATAAAGATATGGTTTTCGTTTTGCTTAGTGTGTATTCATTGGCCAGTATCATAAATCGTCTCTTCATCTCTTCTCTCTCCCTCTCTTCATCCTCCTCCTGCTCTTCCTCCTCCTCCTCATTATCACCCCCCTCCTCCCTCTTCTCCACCTTCAACATCCAATCTTTACACAACCCAGTATCCGTCTTCACGTACGCGGGATGCGTCGGGAACACGGTGAAGTTCATCGCCAAAGTGATGGCTTTTGCCATCTACGCGGGGACGGTCAACACCCAGCCGACCCTGACCTTCTACGTACTAGCATTCATCGTTGTCATCCCGATTGTCATAACCTGGTAAGTATAGATTATATGCCGTTATGAGAGTATCTAATACCCCTTTCAAACTCATGTCGGTTAGGCAGCGTTCAAACGAAACGTTCATAGTAAAGAAGATACAATGACTGCATGTACTTGTATGGATGGACTGGAAAATTCACCTAAACTACTACGACTACCGATACGCTCTGCAACTGTTGAAAAACTCAACTAAACTTCGACTCTTCAGCGAATGCTTCCGGCATTACCTAATCCAACTTTGGTGTCATAGCTGATCCCATAAACATCCGTTTAGCGGCAAGAAACAAGGAAGTTCTTCTGACGTATTCCTTAAGATTTTCTTCAACAACAACAACAATACTGCAAACGTACTAGTGTACTTTGATTATTTTTTGAATCATTTCAACACCATTGCATAATCTGGAATAACACTTCACCTATTTTTATTTGATCCCATGATGCTTAATAGAGCAGAGCGTAAAGGTTCAAAGGGTTAGGTCAGTAAGAAGCGATTCCGTCTAAAAAAGAACAAATACTTGACAGAAACTAAAATTGGTATCATATCTATCTCTCTTTTTTTCCTATGTAGAATCGCTAACTGAACAGGATTTCTCCGATAAACGCGATAAGGTTTCGCATCGTTAATTAAATGAGCATTATGTTAGCATTGATTAAAGACGGTTAATACAGATAGATAGTATATGACGGTTACCTTCTTGCAACCACTGTCTTAATATATCCACATCTTATGTAGATGAGTGGTAATGAACTTGTATATTTAGATTTTATTTCAAATTTAAGAAATTTGATACTAGTCTCACCTGTCGTTAATGTTTATCAAACCATTTGACCTAAACATGACTTTGCGTTTCCCAAATTGCAATCTATATTCATTTGGTATATTTTTTCTTTTTCCAATAACGCATTGCCTATGTGAACAACGAATCGCCGAAGCAGAGATCTAAATCTGTCGGCAAACGCAACATCCTATTCAGACGAAGAGTCGAAATATATTTATAAATGGATGAGCTCTTGGCATTAAATACAATTGATCCGAAATACCTATTCCATTAGTTGAATTCCGCTTTGGCGGTGAATTATTGACACGTCGTAAAATTTGCGTGAATGAGCTGTCTCCGTCCAGATTTTTTTTTTTTTTTAAACCGCGGTTCGAAAGCGAGACCTCCTGGTGATAGCTCTAATTTGTACACACGTCGCGCAGCAACCACAATGAAAAGACCAACATACTATTATCCATCCGCCAATAAGACAAGTATCGCGCTTTTTTATCCATTAGTGGCCAGTGGAGGAGGGATATAATATTGTTGTCTCTTCCGCCGTTTTTCATGTTTGGCTGTGCTCAATTAGAACCCGATGCCGAACTCTCCAATGCAGCGGTGGTTAAATTAGAAATTGATGAACCATTTATGTCCTCCGTAATCAAGCCCATGTCGACTCATTTTCGGTTCATTCATGGCTGCGTATAGTGGAGCTTAAATGAGCTTTCAAATTCTCTCGCTGCACCCTTTCCAAGTCGGATCCTTCCACGCATTAAGCGATATTAATGCGCGTGGCAAGTTGAGCGGCATTCACGGCCATTGTACTATAGCAACAGAGGATGGTAAAGGGGAAAAACATCATTTTCTCGGACCACACATACTTACACACGTTGATTTGTGCAATAACTGTATTGTTTTTGTCTTACTGAAGCCCATATACCCCACAAACATGACGGAATAAAGACCATCGTTGTACTATTTTGGTTTCCGTACCCCTCATAATAGATGAATTTATGTAAGCACATATGACACTATTCGGAGGTTTTATACGTGGTATTCAAGAATACATGAGTAATGATTGTATGAGTTACATAATGTCCCTTTCTTGCCATCCATAATGATAAGTATTATATACGTGATAACATTGATTAAGAGTAGAAAGTAAAAAAAAAAAAACACCTTTTCTGTCTAGAGTATCCTCTATCTTCAGTGTCCATACCGTTCTTCAAAGGAGTCCCTGCTATCATTACCCCAGTATTGCCAAGTTTACCCCCAGGAGATTCGAACTCGAGACCTCCAGAGTCCAGAGCCTTAACCACTGAACCACCATGGGTCCTCTTCCCCTCCTCACACACACACACAGACACACATACGTACATGCACACACTGTACACACACACACACATACACACACGCCTCTAACTGCAGTTTGTGTCTCTTCTCGCATCCCATTTATCTCGCAGCGGTCTGCAGTGCTTCAAAAACAACGTCACCGACTACGACGAACTAGAGGACCCCGAGTGTACGGGAGACAAGCTCCAGCTGGTCAAGAGAGACCAATAACTTGTCATCCTCCTGACCAGCCTCCATCATCTTCGAATTTGGTTTCTGAAACAAATCTCCTGCTTGCGACGGGCTTGATGAACATCCACAGACGGAGCGAGGTCACTCAAACTTCCAGTTGTATTCTCTCATGCTCTGTTATCTCATTTTTGTTTTCTTTTGATTTTGTTTGAATCATACATGTTTTAATTTACATAAATGTCAAAATGACTATTGTTTTTGACAGGGGGAAAGGCACCGATTTAGGAATAATACCTTCATTCGTCGTTCATCAGTAGGGGCTAAATCCCGTCTAATCTAGCCATTAACATCTAATGCAGCTGGTCGTAGCTTAAGTAGGATTTACTCAAAATTCAGAAATAAAGAAAAGAATGTTTATTTTCCTTATTTTTTTCGAAATCTAGACAAGGTTTATGATGCAGATATACCTCCGCCAGCGTGTGATGGTGCTATTCATATATTGCGTCCGTGCAATTTTGACTAGTTCCAGAGTTAGTGTGCTTTGATATTTACTGTACTCCGCCAATACGCAAACACCAACCCGGATTTTCTTAATATAGGATGTCATTACTGCTGGTTTATTCAGCAGAGGACTTTGAATTTTGCAGTACTCTGACATGCAATGCGCTGCAATGCAATGGGATCAGTCACATAGTAAGAGAGGTAAAGGAGACATGGCACCAATATTTCTATACTGTAACTGTATGATAGGCTTTGTATATACCTTCATTTTATACGCTGTGTATGTATATCTATGTCAGAAAACACGGGCACGCACTCACATCAAAAAAAGGGAGAAAAACGAAAACAAAAATCGAATCCCGAAAAAAGGGAGAACCTCCCGTACAAGCCGCGTATGTCATATAGACACGTGCTCAATTCCTAGGATAATATAGACATTTCTCGGTGGTGCTGACCAGTTTACATACATGTATAAACAGGAATACCGATTGAGAGTGTTACAACCAAGATTCATCCAAGCTTAAGAAGACTTAGATTAAATTAAGTGGTTACACTTGACAACACTCATCCATCACAACGATGTACCATATCTGTATAAATAAGAATACTGCATGTGAGACTGGTAATTTATCACTTCTTTTGGTGAATATTTAGATTTGTTGTATTTTTAGAAAAAAAAACACTTTAGAATTTGCAGAACAGTGAAATGATATACGTATATTGAAACATTTTTTAGCTGTTTGTTGAAATTCTATTTCTTAGACTGTTTGTCTCTATTGATGTATACCTAGGTCATGAAAGTGTACATAAGATCACTCTATATGTATATACATGATGTTCTGAAGATGAAAATATATTTTTGACTGAACCAGGGATGCTAGATTTAAGCAGAAATTGATCGTATATATATTGATTAATTGATGAATATATTTGACATCTAAAAAAAAAACAATTGTTCAAATATCTAAATTTGAAAGTTATATCCTGTAGATGTGTGTGCTATGTTTGACACAGAAAAGTTG
The DNA here is from genome assembly GCF_964275005.1 of Diadema setosum. Lineage (NCBI taxonomy): Eukaryota > Metazoa > Echinodermata > Echinoidea > Diadematoida > Diadematidae > Diadema > Diadema setosum. The sequence continues at coordinate 34,306,782 of NC_092689.1, forward strand.
GGGATGGGTGGGTTGGAGATAATAGGTGCGAAGGTATAAAAAAAGACAGTTTTATTCTTTTCTGTGATTGACGATAACAACATAATGTTTACATATTCTTAGCTCAAATACGTAGAAAAAAAATGAGTCGACTTCTCCGGATGACGCGTTTTGACTCCTTTTTGTACGGACGACTATGACAAATAATAATCCCATTTTTTTTTTCAAACGTCGGACTCAGACTCATAACTCAACAACTTGATGGGGATATTATTAATTATTGCGTTTTGAATATCGATATAAAACAGTTTGATTTGGTCTCTCTCTCTCTCTCTCTCTCTCTCTCTCTCTCTTTCTCTCTCTCCCCTGTGTTAGTCTACCAGGCTCTTTCTCATTCTCTCTCAATAGTGGTATACATGTATACCTTTAAAAGTAATTTACATATATTTATTTCAGATTCGTTAACATTTATTTCCAGCAACCACAACACGAAAATAACTCGGAAATCTTAAAGCAAAAGATCGAAACACATTTCATCAAGAAGTGAAACATGCAATCAATTTGAAAATGAACTGTTTTGAACTAAAGCTTTATTGATTAGATTAAATTACAAAGGAATAGGCAGACTTTACAGGACTTTATGCTTACTTCAAAGGTTCCTTTAACCCATTTGAGATCCACTGATGCTGAAAAAATCTTTTAGCCTCTTACTATAATCGTCAGTTTTGAGAGGGTATTTGGGGGTTTTGCGTCAAATCCAGGTTACAGATCAAATCAACAAACAATAACTATGATGAACGTAATTATTGACATCCACATGTATAATTAAAAAGCCGAACAAAATTTATTCATTGTTATGTATCTCTCAGTTGTGACTACTTCAAGAATGCTATGTTGAGTACAAAATAAAACATCACTTGGATAATAATGACATCCACACCATTCGCGTGTAATTACCGTGAAAACCTGGTACACGTTATCGGTTTGAATGCTTGCTTGACTTAAATTCTTCCGTACAAGGGTTTTGTAGATAACAGCTGACCAATAATGTCCATTGACTTTAATTATCTCAAAAAGGGGATCTAAATGATCACGACTCACGAACTGACCATGACTACGTATCACCCGACTGTACTGCAGACTTGGAGCATGACATATTGCAAAAGTCTTTCATCGAGACTCAAAGCGTGTCACGAAGGGAGGAATAAAATTCACTCATGGCAATTCATAGTGAGCTATGATTTTGTAAAGACATTATCAGTGTTGTGCGAAATTAAAGGCAGTCTCGACGAAAGGGCTTGCTGGGGGCTCGACAAACGAATTATTATCTCCTGTTTATAGTGATGCATGATGATATTATGATATTGATAGATATAACTACAAATTATGACGTATCAAAGTATCATCATCATGATGGTAATGATAGCCAGTTACCAGTGATGTTATGTTGTTAGTTTTAGAAAAAGAATTAGGGAGGAATAAGCGAGCATCCCTTTTAATCTAGATATGAATATCGTCATAGGGGAACTTTGAATTCTACATGTGCATTTCGTGGCTTTTTCCTGTAATGTTGAAATCAGACGCTAAGAGCTAGCATTTTTTTATGCTCTCTTGCGGAACAGCGCTTTCAAAATATCCATGTCACTTCATGTCGCAGATATATTTGGGGAAAGGCATTAGCAATGATTTATATAGGAGTGGATAAATTTCGAATTTTGTCTGGTGGTATGGAAAGTATATTTGCCAATGATTCATTATGTATGTATATCAAACTTCTTTTTTTCATCGTGTGCAACGTCATCAGCTGTTCCAAATCAAAGCGGTCTTTAACAGGGGCAGTTTTTGGCCGTGTTTTGATAAAGCGCAGAAATGATTGATAAAACATTGAATGTATTTTGTGATTACGTAATTAGTTAGGTATCTTGTCAGTATTAAATGATCATGATATGTTGTACCGAGTTGTAAGGTTAGATTTAACTATTTTAGAAACAGAGGACACAATGAGAATAAGACAATGTAAAATTCTATTAAAAATGACTGACAATATCAATTTCTAATGTATAAGGTACGTACGAAATACGTACATCTGGTAGGTTGACAGTCTCTATAATGGAGATTGTGTTAAAAAATACGCCATTTTTCTCAAGAGTGGCAGGCTCTCATTGGCTTGCCGAGAATTGTTGAATAGAAGCAGGGCACAAATAATATACCTTTTGCGGTACATATTTGACAATGTTGTATACTTAAACGCACGGGGCATTTAGTAATGATTCGTAGTTGCTAGAGGGCAAAGTAAGAAAAACATATTCATATCATACAGCCTCACATTGAATATTTTGTATATTTGATTTGTTTTTCTTCACAATTAATCCAGTAATTCAAAAATACCTCGTAGATGCTTCCGTAAATCACAATATCTATGGAGAGAAAAAAATACATATATGATCATTATTTTCGTCTTAACAAGACTCATAAAACCTCAGAGTTTGGTTTGCAGGCTTGATCTGATAACGTCAGCGCCATTTCAATTCAAAACATAAAAAGAACGCACCTTGTCTTATGATTAGTGAGACCATGGATTAATATATAATCAATACAATGAACTTTTACGTGATCTTTGTCACTATGCTTGCTAAAGTGTTTGTTTTTTTGTTTGTTTTTTTAAGGGTTCTACACTCCTAATCTTTATTGTTTTATTTTTACTTCTCTCTTCAGATGTCATGACTTGTATTGATTGAAATTAATTGAAACTGTGTGTGGTAAATGTTTAATATATTTTTGTTTGTTTTTATTGTGAACATGGAAATAGACATCCTATTATGTGTGTGTGTGAACATGGAAATAGACATCCTATGTGTGTGTGTGTGTGTGTATCTTGCCTAATAATAAGAAAAAAGAAACCCGAAAAGATTACTTGCCCCAGTATAGATCTAAATTCAGCCTGACCAAAGGTATTGTTTGAGAAGAGATAAACATTAATGTTTTTTATCCTTATAAAATTGAGAACTCTTTTCTACTTTCGAGTTCAGTGCGTTAAAATGTTGTTCTTGAGACACTCTCAGTGTTATATATATTTTTTGCTGTGGTTTGATAATGGATTAAGAAATTATATTAAGAAATTACTTTGAAGGTTCCTTCACATTCTCTCCGTTTGTAATGATTATTACCATGAATGATGGGATTCACGGAAAGGGAAAAAGGTTTGTTGTACTTCCGACCTCTGTCATTAAAAATTGTCAATCAACTCTCTGCGTGTCTCATTAATGTCTTGTCCATAGGTACTTACGTAAAATTAGTGCGTATTTGACTCACTGGCAGAGAAAGGGTTAAGTCTTAAATGCTGTACTATTCGATTCTGGAGAAAAATGAACAGTTACTTCGACTGAAAAAAAAAAACCGCCCAAGTCTAAGTGTTTGGTGTGTTTTATTTCTTCCTGTGTGATTACCTTTTGACAGCGGTTGTTGTGTTACATTCCTACACCACAAAATTAAAACAACGTGCAGTGGTCGGAGAACATTGACACATTGATCTATTGTTCACACAGTCACGCGCACACACACACTCACTTACGTTTACGAGACGTGCACCAACCAAGTTTAACACAGTGAACGTATATAATCCACAATATCAAATCTGACATGCCTCTGAAGACCTTGTAATTTAAGTGTAGTTGGTTTTTTTTTCTTAAGATCGACTTTGTTCAGCCCTTGCCCCTTTTTAAAGTCCTTAGATATCACACCATCTATACTTTTCTGCAGTTTGAATTTCAGCTTGATAGAGTAAAAATTGCGTAAAAATGTATTTAAAAAAGTAAATGTGGTATGTATTCTACACAATGAAAACTTCGGAGGATTGTCACGGAATTTGTAGTTAAAAGGTATAAGAATGAGGAATTAAAAGAAATTGTGAATTCAATAATTTCACTGCGAATAAATCGGTCTTATTAATCTATTGTGCCATATTCTGTAATCTTTTCAACTTCATAGAACTCAAGCATTGTCAGATTCAGATACCTTTTTTTTTTTTTTTTCATTTGGTTTAATCACAATATAGTGCATGGTAGGGTATACATCTCGTCCAGGATTTCGAACCTCCCGTCCGACAGTCCAGACTGCCACACACTGAACCACAGCGTTCTTTCATGTTTGCACATCAGACATCCTTTGAAGAGTAAAAATGTGTGTGTGTGCGTAAGTGCCCACCTGTGTTTTTGAGTGTATATATGGATTAACAAAGACATTGAAAATAGTAACATAGAGGAGGGAGAGAAGAAATGTTATATGTAATCAATCATTCATTTATTAAGTTTTCATAGAACATAAGCATCGGCAAATATCGAATTGACTTCAAACGTGAACCCAAACACCAAAAGTAAACCTGTGACATTAGAGATTATGATGTTATGTAGCATTCCACAACACTAGTTCATTTTGGAGTTGATTCAATAGATCGTAAGGTAAAACACGTTGTCATGAACATCACACGTTTTTCCTCGATAGTGTAGCGTTCCTAATGATCACATCTCTAACTTCATCTTTCGCATCCCAAAGCTTGTACATAATATACTACATTCCCCATGCTTCATTAATCTAGCTGTGCCGTCGTAATCGCAAGATGGCGCTAATTTTCATGCGATTGTAAAATTACTTTTCCTTGTAGAGTATTCAAAGTGATGATATTGAATGGTTGATGCCAATTTGTAACCAACATGAATGAACTTGACCATTTCATCAAAATTGCGTCGATATTATAATTCTTACAACGCATTTGTCAAAATGTATGTCAGTATGAAATATTCTGTTTCTACCCTCATCACCTTCTCTATGGTAATGTTCTTTTCTCTCATTCTTTCATTCTTTCTCTAATTCTTTCCTTCTTTTTTTTCTTTCTCTCTCTCTCTCTCTCTCTCTCATTTTTTTTTGTCTTCTTGTCTCTTTCGTTGCAAAGTATCAAAAATGGGAACAATTTAGATAGATCGATCGATGGGCAAACGTTAAATCCCGCACAAGCGTGCTGTGCTTAGGAGATGTTTCATACAAAACGGTATAGTCTCGGCACTTCCACGACTCGAGGTTTTTATTTTTCATGGTTATGTAGGAGGCGCAAGCAATTAGTCACTAAAAGGCTAACTTTTATATTGAAGGGCAGTTCATGGTCTATTCTTCCCAATCTCTAACCTCTCACAATAAATTAATAGCCTTGGCATGGGATTTGTATTCATTTTCTGTCCACTTTGTGTAATTGAGAACAAACATGAAAATGCATCTGAAAATAATATTTCTATTTTGTTTAAAAAAAAAAGAAAAAAGAAAAAAAGGAGATGCACTTTGTATCCGATTTTACTCTCGTTTTCGATCCATGTCTATGTTCACGTTTATCTTAGATTGGCTAAGAAATGAAAGGTCCTATATGAGGGAAATTTTTCAATCATAATTACACCTATAAATCCAATTTGATGTTTTTATATGATCTAACATGCCTGTAGAAAAACACAACAACAAAACAAAACAAAACAACAATGTTTGGTTTTGACTCGTTTAAATTTGACCTGCATTTCCATCACTATACTTAATCGATTCTTTAGTGAGTGGCGACACTTTTCTGCTATTTTTAAAAATATACCATGACGAAGTACGAACAGTGTACTGGAACAACATGTCAATTGAAGGTATTGTGATCGATTGATATTATGATCGATTGATACATATTGACTTACAGTTTGTGGCTCACTGGACGCATCATAAGAATAGAGAGAAGCACTATCAAGCTAAGAAAAGCTCTTTTCATTTCCGGCCAATCATCACACTGACCATGCGCAATAAAGCAGATATGAGGCGAATTTGTACTCCAAATCATTATCACACGAGAGATAGAAGCTATACGTCATATTGATTTTGTTTATGTTAAAGTGTGTGTATGTGTGTGTGTGTGTGTGTGTGTGTGTGTGTTTGTGTATTTGTGTGTGCATATGTGATGCCTATATGATCGTGTGATATTATCGATGAAAGTAAGACTGCTTATTCTGCTTAATCGACAAACGAATTATTTCCTTCTCAGTAGAAAACTGACGTCATAGATTCAGAAGCTCACTGCCTCGACTATCATAATTATTTGGATATCTATAGGTACACAGATAAACATTCGCTTGTTAAGAAAAGCACAGGATTTTCCTCTCCGGAGACAAATACACGAGTTTTTGATTGGAGCAAAGATGGGTTTTCCTGGCGAAGTTTGTGTTTCCCGCCATTTTATGATTGCCTTTCTGTATCTGATCCTCGGAAATATTCAGCATTCGCTTGTAGGTAAGTTACTATGTTATTCTAATAACTGATTGTCTTGATGTTCAGCATTGATATATACGTGGTATGATGTTCGTATTCTTCAAATCTGACAAAGATGTATGTTTCGATGATCTCCTATACGAGTACATTTCGTGCATAACGTCGAAAGAAGGACGAAGAGATGACATGAATAAATCTCTGACATAGATAATGAGCACAGGTTTACTTGCTCGCTTACCACGTCATGGTTGGTATGATGCAGGTAGACTTGTGGTGAATATCTTACTGCAAGCATTCTCAATGCAGGTCATTCAAAGTGACGGTATGGATGACGATTTAAATATACACAATTTGGGCAATGACAATGACTGTGAAGATTGAAATTATTGATATCATTAATTTCAATACCACCATTAGCACTATCAATACGAATGTCACTTCAATGCTATCACCTGATATCATTGTCAAAATATCCATTGTTATCATTTCAAGATTACCACCGTTATCAATTTTGAATCATCGTTATCATTTTTTTTTTCATTATCAACATCGTCTTCGTTTGTTTCATATTTTACTTTATGGATGATGACGACAAGCAAAATTTCCATTGTTATAATTGCTAGGATTATCACCGTTATGATTCTGAAAATCATGGTCATTTTCTTTTGTCATCAATCAGTGCCATCTTCGGTTGTTGTTTTTTTTTTATATACAGTGTATTTCCATATATGGTTGGTAACGGCCAGCAAAATATGTCCATTATCATCACTGCCAAGATTATCTCCCTTATGATTTTGATAATCACGGTCAGTTTTGTCGTCATTATCAACGTCATCTTCGTTCGTTTCATATTCTATTCATGTGGATGATGACGTCCAGCGCCCTGCCAGCCGGGATGGAATTACTGGAGAGGAGGTTGCTACCGCCTGTCGCCCACACCGCAGGCGATGACGAGGCAGGAAGGGTTACAGGTGTGCAGCGATCTCGGGGGAGCCATGGTGATCGTCCGCTCGGGGGAAGAGTGGAGTACGGTGGCAAGCGTGATCGCAGGCGTTGTCGCAATCGACAGCGGGACACTAGTGTGGAATGGTTGCGACAACCTGGCGTGGCCCCAGACGTTTACTTGTCTCGATAGGTTAGATATGCAATACGCAGGTAAAGGCATTGTTATTAAGTTCTTATCTGATTTTTTTTTTCTTTTAGGTGGCAAGATATATCAATGGGACATAAAAACAACGAATTAATGAAGATCTTAAATTCATATTTTCAATGCACCTTTTTTTTTAAGAATATGAAATAAAGAAGTTGGTGTAAATGCAATCCAGACAGGATAGATTGTAATCTTGACACGATAATATTATAGTTAATTATAGCACAATGATTACAAACAGTCGTACAATATAAAAGTGATCATCCATGTCTTAAACATTATTTGAAAGATTTCTGAACATTGTGCAATTTCACACCATTTACACTTTAATTTTTAGGAAGGATTATAAAAGCTATTACCTAGTACAATTCAAACATGATGTGCTCACGAAATAGGAAAAAACCCACACTAATTCTACGGTAAGCCTGCTATGCTCACACAAAAGTTTCCAGATGGAGAATATACTCACCGCGAAGATAAAACAAAGGGTCAAGAATCAAAGAAAGCATTTGTATTTGTACTAGTATTTGTATATTCCCGCGTTCTACTTTTGTGTTTCACCTAGTCTAAATCTTCCTTTCTCTCTCTTTTTCTCTTCTGGGGGACCTATTTTTAAAAGCCTGTTAGCTATTCATTAGGTTTCTCCCACTATAGATCTAGTTACTTGCATTTAGTTAATTTCCGTTTCATTCTCCGAATTATGTCATATATTCAACGTCATCTATAAATTATATTTGCTGACTTCAAACTAGTATTTTCTCCTTCTTCATTGTATAAAGCAGTGTTGAATATGTGTAAATTATTTCCAACTATATTCCAAACTTCAATGTGTTCAAGTGGGTCATGGCTATAAGTGAATTTGAAAAATAAATGTCAATTCAACTTATTTCGAAGTCCTTCACATGTGAAAGTGTAAACGATGACAAGAAGGAATAAAAGTTTAAGACAAATATATGAAATTGTCATATTAATATTACATCCTATGACATTATCAATTTGTTGCTGGTTGTCTGTCATAACACACAGAGACTGACTGTTGCATTTCGTCTGAAATCTTATAACCATTTTAAAATCCAGATTAAATGTCTTGGGTTGATGTGGTCAGACATGGCGTTGCACAAGTTTTACATAAATGTTTGCCCATGTAAACCTTACTCATCCTGCCAAACAGACTGGGGTACAGGCGAACCTGATATTTCGGGAACGAACAAAAGTTTCACGACCATTGCTGTACAGTCGGGAGAATACACGGTCTCCTACGCCAATGCTACTGCTCTTGTCGTCTGCTACAAACATGGTAAAGCTTAATTGATTTATATATGTTCACCAATACGTTTTTTTTTTTTCAATTCTGTAGACCTATTTATCTCACGACTATCATTTATAGTAAATAAATACAGTAGATAATATATAATTACACAAAATAAATGGAAAATTACAAACTTCTTTCGTTACTAGTGATTGTTCCATGACAATAGATTCATGGTCATCATGAAGAAAATAAACTTTGAACAGTTAAAAAATATCGACATGATGTCATTTATAAAAGTATGTATTCACTATTGGTTAAAAAGTATACGATTATGAATATGATTATGATCATAACAATGTTAATGGTAATGTGATGATGATGATGATGATGACGATGATGAGAGTTGCCCTTATTTTCATCATAACAGTGTTGTGTTATCGTGCAGAGAGAATATCTTTACTGTCAACTATTATGAGAGAAATCTTGAAGAGCAAAGATTATTACATCACTGAACAGTACTTTCATTTCTTGTTTATCTACGTTATACAGTCCATTGTTTCGAAAGCTTATTAATCCGAGAATAAGTAAGGTTCGGTTTTTCGACACTTCGTTAATTCGAAAATGAAAATGAAAAAAAAAAAAGATTCGTTGTTTCGGAGGTTCGTTAATCCGAAAAAGGAAAAGGGAGCCCGTAATTATTTTTCTTTCTCTCATTTTCAGATAAACCCCCTTTTCCAGAATACTTAACCTTATTTCATTTTCGGACTCACGAACTTTCGCAATATAGAACTTTCGGAACGACGCCACAAGCGTTCGGATTAATGAACATCTAGGTACACGGAATTTGTGTATTTTAGAATAACGAACCTTCGGAATAACGAATCTTATTTGATATTCGCATTAACGAACCCTTTTTTGACTTCGGTGAACCCACAGCAACTGGCTCTGCTGACAGCGTCGTCCTGTTCAAGCGGCACCCAGACAGCGACTACTGCCTCGAAGACCACGAACTGACCTCATCATTTTCCACCTCGTCTACGAGGGAGTGTGCCGTCGTCTGCCTGCGTACGAGCGGGTGCCGCTCGTTCAACTACCGATGGAAGAAGTGCTACATGAACACAGACACGCGTCACGGGGTAAACTACACGCACTTTCGCTACAAACGGTCCTGCAGTTACTACGAGCCGAACAGTATTTACTATGTGGTTTAACTTTTGCCATTTCGTTGCAAGTGGCATGAATGATGAGGTAGCAGATCTCAAAATCGAGCAAAACTAGAAGACTTGAAAATGTGAGCGCATTGGCATGAAAATTGCACTGTAAAAATACAATGTCAGGAAACCATCTAAAGTTTAATGGCACCGAACCGAATAGTAGCTGCTTGCATTACTATCTTGTCTATGACAGTGAACTCAATTAGAGTTGTAGACATTGCTCTGAATAGATCTGATGCATCACATGTAGGGATATTTTTCGGCATGCCCCTTAGAGAGATCTGTATTCAACTGACATGTTTACTAATGATATATTCACATTCATTGCATACACCTTTATAGCAGGTTGTTCCTGGCAACCAGGAAGATTCCCCCGAACGCCGAAGGTTTGCCAAATATAACAGCAACTAATAAATGTAATCTGAATACAAGAGTTAAAAAAAGATGTTGTGAGGAATTGCATTTGATGATTCTTACGACATCCATGTAGAGAGGGAGACAAAATATGTAGGTTAATATATGGATAAAATGACCTAACAGCCTTGTTCTTGCTTAATACATGGTGATGCTTGGGAATTTAGTTCACGCGCATTAGCAGTTCCTATGTTGGGCAATCTACAGAATGTGCGTAGTTGTCGCGAGCGATTTGTGGTGTAAACATATGCAACAAAAATATGAATGATTCGATAAACCGGTGTATTACAGTTAATACGTCGGGAAGCACTCGGAACGTACATGTAAACTGGACGGTAAAAGAAAGTACCCACTTCTGTCAAAGGCCGCACACAAAAATTCATCCCCTAGAAATAAATAATTTTTTTACACAGGTGTGCTGCAATATCCATTAGTAATCACATACCCAATAGCAAGTGATTACCTTTATTACAAAGAAAAAAATGACATGCACAGCATCTTGGTCACTGAATCAAAAGTCACAAAATGTAACAAAATGAGCCTTACAAGTTTTACGCAAAAAAATCATCGTCACAGGAAGAAAAAAAAATGCAGTCACAAACATCAATTTTCAATAATGTGTATGTCCTCCTCGCGCCTGGACACATTCCAGGCATCTCTTACGCATGCTCTGGACAAGCTGTCTGGCGTAGTCCTGGGGAAGTTCTGTCCATTCCTCCTGCAGAGCTTGGTTCAATGTTTGCCGATTGACAGGAGGCTGTTCCCTTAAAGGTAGGGAATCCTATTTGCATGCCTTAAATGAAGAGTTGTATAAATACAGTGGTATGTTGAAGAGAGTATCATTTTAGAAACTCCCATAAAGTATTGAAAGTGGAAGGTAACATTTAGTACATTTTTATTGACCGTTAGATTATGAATTGAATTTTTTTCGGGGCTCACCGTAAATTCCAGTACATTACTAGGCTACCTTTGCAGACCCATGCACTGCATGTGTGTCCATCATGTATATTTTGTGAAGAAAGTTCATCCAAACTTACAAACATTTCTATATATATTCTTGCCACACACTCTATATGTTATTACATCAGCTCTTATACTTTTAGATTTGTGTTTATAGATTAAAAAAAAAGTACAGAAGACTGGCTGACACACAGAACTACTGAGTAGTTGAGTTTTGTGCATTATTCAAATTGTAGATAACTGTTGACTTTCAAATTTCTCAGCAGTGGCCTAAATAAGTCCCCTGAGGTTCATCCAAGCTCGAGATATTTTTCGCAATCGCAAATTAGCGCGCTATTTCATTTCCTATTCACATCAGCCCGAACACTATCAAATAGCGCGCTAGTTCGCATTAATTATCCTGCTATTTCGGAAATTTCCCGAGTTGGACTCGAGAAATTTTCTCGATCAATTAGCGCGCTAATTGTATTCACATTATCAAATAGCGCGCTACTTCGTGATCGGGCTAATTTCCCAAGTCAGAAAATAGCGCGCTATTTCGAAACATCGGGCTGATGTGAAAACGCCTATTAACATCATTTTGACAAAACAAGTGTTCATTTTGACATATTGGTTGTTTAAAAATGTTGTCCATTCAATGGTCATTTTTTCGTGACGGAAAGTGCTTTTGTGTGGGACTTTTGATTCATTGACCAAGATGCTGTGCATGTCAAGTTCTTCTTTGTTGTGAAGACATTCACTTGTTAAATGTGCATGTGATTAGTAAGGGGCATTGTAGCACACCGGTGTACAAAAAAAAAAAAATGTTTATTTCTAGGGGGTGAATTTTTGTGTGCGGCCTTTGACAGAAGTGGGTACTTTCTTTTGCTGTCCAGTGTAGTTCCAGCCAATGAGGGGGCACGCACACGCACAAGAGGGACGGCGGTTGAAGTACAGTATTTAGAAAGTGAGGCTGTTGGAATATAGACCATGGAGAGTTATTCACCGAATTGAGGTATTGATAAGTCGAGCGGAATGATTATCAGCGATAGTATGATGAACTGTCAGCTCGTTTTTTAATTAAAACATTGATCAGTGGCAGGCTAATCGATCGCTCCACTTCGATCAATGGTCGCGTTGACCTCTTTAAAAGAGTAGTGGATTTAATATAATTGGCGAGCAATTCCACCATGTAATCGTGCGCAGACAACCAATAGTGTAACTCTCACTCTCCCTCGCTCCCTCCCTCACACACACACACACACTACCTATCTATCTATCTCTGTATCTTTCCCTCTATCTAAACTTTCCTCTTCTCGCTCCTCCCTCTGTCTTTCTCATATCTTTTCCTCATTCCTTCGTCCTCTCATCCGTCTACCTTTCTGTCATTTTTTCTCATTTTTTAATGAATTTATGTCCCCGTGTGTTAATATATTCATCCATCAATCTTCTACTGAATAAATAGTATCAGGAGAAGTAATGGTGATACCCCCCCCCCCCAATCTTTGCTTGCAGGCACTGTTGTTCCTGTTTTGATGTCCCTGTGGGTTTGTTTGTGTTTCTCCGTGTACTATATCTTGTAGTAGTCGTTGTCGCATTTCTCGATTCCCCCCCCCCCCCTCTCCCTGTATATCATGAATTTTCTCTTCATGGTCTAGAGTTCTTAATTTCGTAGTGTAATAAATTCTATTCGGGGGACCTACGGTTCACAACTACGGTTTAGTTGGTCTGTCCAGTTTTTTTTTTAAAGTATGTTTATTTTTAAAAAGACTAAAAACTGCATGAAATTGATGTATATTTCTTATAGAGCTGACCATAAACATGTCATAGTTGTATATTCACTTGTTCTGTTGGCAAATGAAAGAAATATTGAAGTGATTGATATACAGTATGGTAATAAATTCCAAACAAAATTACCACAAAAAGTAACAAATCCGGTAGTAAGTTTTATTTTTGTTTTGTCATTTCCAGTTGCAGCGTATAACGCAAATGTTTTTTATTTTATTTCTCTCCATATCATCTGATCTATCTTACTAAGTTGGTGCACATGACAGTGTATGATCATAATTCATATCTTTCTTCAAGCATTTCAATAGCATGTAACTGTAAAAAAGAAAAGAAAATGTACTTATAGCCAAAGTTCTCCACAAATTGTCTCACGTAGACCGTGAAAACTCGATGAAAACGTTCTATAATGGGCCCCAATGATCATACTTCCTTTCATTTAACATTGACGCGGAGATATTATCGGTCTTTCGTATCCATTCGTGTGCGTTCAGTCATGTTTAATTGGCAATAAACCAAAGATGTAAAGTGTAATTTGACTGTGCTTCTCTATAATAGAAGGCTTATTTAGAATTTACAGGTAAGTTTCAAGAGAATTATTTGGCAAGACATGGCTATATTTATCGACTATGACATTTACGTAGTGTCATGCATTAAAAAAAATAAGGAGATTAAAAGAATCGAAAGAATCGAAAGAAATAAGTTATAAATTGACAGGTGACTAGGAAATTGGTGTAATGATTTAAAAAGCCAGCAGGCAAACAGAAAAATCCTTGAATCAAAGAGCAAGTGAGGGATGGAAGATTGAGATAGAAATCATTCCGATTTCAAACACGTAGACCATTATCTCACCTGAAGTCAAATAATAAAGAAAAATATGATTATAGCTTGACCCCATTTTTTAGTCTAGCAGAACTGTCTCCACAAACAAACGAAGAAAACTCACGAAGTCACTTTTGCTGGAATTCTACAATGAAAGGCACACGATGAAAGAGAGCTCTTTCACTTGAAGGCTTGAAAAAATTGGAAAGTGACACGTTTTTTGACAACACGCACTCTGAACATGAATGACGCATCAACCTTGTTCATTTCTCTGTATCCATGATGAGATCTGATGGGTAAAGTGCGGCAGAGATTACTTGTAGATTATTCGTAAAAGTATATATGTATATACGCTCAAAGTATTAGTCATTCATTTGTACTAATTCCGGAGGCTTCAAATGAATTTGGCCTTAAATAGATTCAAGGGTATTATTCGCATTCCTCGTGTCATTTCAAGAGTACAAAATCGGCAAATCAGTTGATATACGTAGAGTATAGGGATTGTTTTTATAAGGATATAAATAAGGACATCATTGCAGTGCTGTGACCTTATTGCACATGGCAAAGAGTGTAACTATCATGTTTAATCTATTCCTCTGTGTCGCAAGAAACGCACTTACTCTATCATTAGTTAGAAAGAGTAGGCATGCAATTATTTAGACACCTGGATCTATGTGGTTTCCTTGTGCGGATAGTAACTGCGTCTTAACTCAGAGGTAGATATTGTGGTATACAATAAATGGAGGCCGTGATCGAAACTACGGCGTAGAATGTTTCCGACCACTAATCCTTGACTTGCGTCGACTCGACGAAGACACACTGCTGTCGACGGACAGCTTTCTCGACATCCTTCCGTTCTCGGACGAGGTCGGAGAAGAAGTGGTGGTCGACGTCACGTCGGATAATGAGTTCAAGGTCGACTTGAAGGCCAGGACGTCGGACACGGCCCGCTTCTTGTAGTCCTCCCAGTCTGTGTGGAGTTGGAGGTGTTCCTGCAGAGTCTCCCGAGGCGGGTAGGGCCGGACGATCTCCTTGAGGTGTCGGTAGACGTACTGGTTAGCCTGCTCGAGGAAGAATCGCTTGTTGATCATGATACACTCGGCACCTCGACTGACCTGCCGAAGAACAAAATAAAGCGAAGGTAGTTTCTTAACACCGTTTCATTTCATTTCCATTAAAAATATTTAATTTTGCACAACCCAAAATATTTACATAATAAACGGGAACAAAAAAACAACAACAACAACGACAAGTTATATAATATAAACATGTTTACCATCAAGTCAAATAAGTAATCCTTACAAGCGAAAAAAAACAAGTTTACACTTACAGACTACTGAGACAAAACTACCACTGCTGCTACTATTGCTATTTCTACTTCTACGGATGATATGAACACACCTTTGCTGTTCTCAAAGCGCACGTGTAGTTGTATAGTACAGTAGCGGGTTTAGAAGAAGACAAAACATGTACGAATGGAATTATTAGAAGAAAATATGTGCAGTCACAGTAAATTGCACGTAGCAGAGGTAACATAGTAGACGTACGTGTAGTTGTCTTAGCAGCTGCAACTCATGGCAGGCAAAACTATAAATACGTATTATACAAAAAAAAAAATCTAGGAATAAGAAGACAGTCACATTACTAGAGGTCACCACTAGTTATGTGCCACCGTGACTGTGGTGACATAATATATGGCCTGCTGCCAAGAGGGTATCGGAAGATCACAGGTTCGAATCCAACTTGGTGCTTACACCACCTGTGTCTTTCTTAACTCATGTACTGTATACAACATGTGGTATAATTCAGGAACATTAATGGCAGCAAAAATAAACAGTATCAAAAAGTCCTAACTGCTTTCCTCATATATCTGTCCATCTTCTATCCCCCCCCCCCAAAAAAAAAAACGGAAGCTTTATATAACTATGTGTGTATATATATATATATATATATATATATATATTACATTTTTATGCATATCATATTATATAAGCTTTAAGATTTTCCTTTCTTATGCGTGACAACTCACCAAGCTCAAGCTAGGCTGATCCACGTCAATAAAACCACACTCCCGACACAACATTGGAAGACCCTGTTAAGAAATACAATACAAAGAAAGGTCGCTTAAAACAAAACTCATGCATGACATTGTCTGCCATTGTCACTGATATAATCATCTTTATCATAAGCATGATTACTAGTGTCATCTGTATATCATCACCATCATCGTTATCCAAAAATTACAAATAATAATAATGATAATAATAATAAGGCCTTATTTTGATACCCAGGGTAGCCTCTTCAGTGTTGCCACTGCCCTACCATAGGGCCCTGCTATCATTATTACCCTAGCGTTGCCAGGTACCCATTTATACATCTGGGTCGAGAGGGACATAGTAGGTAAAAACATCTTGTCCAAGGACGTATGCATTGGGCGGGATTCGAACTCGGGTCCTCTGATCGGGAGTCGGGAGTCTTATCCACTATGCTACAGCGCCCCCACAGTCAACACAATCGTAATGGTTATTCTTTTGATTATCTGTATTATCACAGTCATTATCAATATTCTTAATGTTACTTACGAAGACGTCCTTCTGGCGTAGCACGTCAATTTGCACAAAGACCACTTTCTCCGCCTGTTTCACCTACAGAGAGATGAACAGAGAAAGTAAGATATGTGAGGCCGCAATCCCATGTAAAGGAGGAAGTAACTTTAAACTTGAGATGAGCTAATTTTATGAGAAGCGGTTTTCTGCACGTAGTCGATTTGACGCTGAACTAATCTTTATGTTAGTATGTTAAGTGAATCCTAGAGTCAACAAAACAGTGAGCGGGTATATTTTCTGTCGTGGAATATATGAATGTGTCTGTATATCATTCTTTCTGCATTGATCTTGTAGACATGAACATACTGTTAGTTTTGCGTCCTGTGTATTATTCAAATACATGTCCAATTGTAATCATTGTTTTGTTTATTCTATTGACAAGAAGAATGAAAATAAGGTTTGAACTTTGAAACGAATATCTCTATTCATTGTATGCTGGCCAAACCTTTCCAACAAACTCATGCAAAGTTACATAATGATAAATACTGTGTTTCACTTGAAAATTCGACATGATTTCTCACTATATTCAGGAATAGTTTTATATCAAACATTATCTTGGTTTACGAGTAAGCTATAGGACTGGTATAGATATATTGATACCGTGTATATGGATTCATGAATGTACTTAGAAACACAGTAGATATGAATATACTATATATATAAGTCACGAGGAAAGCCAACCTCATCTCCGGGACTTGATCTTCTTCGTCGTGGCGTCATATCATTGATCGTGATCGACGAGGCCTCGGACGATATCGATGATTTCCGTCTTCTGCTGTCGATTTTCGAACCTAGATAAACCGAAATGAAAATATCCGTTTAAAACCTTAATTGGAATATTCATAATTGAGGTATTTTTCAAATTATATCTTCAATAATTTTACATGTGAAAAGTAATATCCTAAAATCCTTATTAGACTTGATCGCTCCCAAGGGATAAACTGAAATGTCGACTTAATAGAGAAAGGACAATATTCTTCTAAATTTGGGATTCAATTCATCTCAATCTGCTACTTTATTTGATGTTTGATCACTTGAAATAACTCCGATGACATGTGAATGGGGGTTTCCCGTTGCAGTGTAGCATACTATAGTTTACAGATGAAACTAAAAAAAAACAATAATAAAACTAAATAATCCATATGCATGTAATGCTGTATAATTAATCCAACAATACTTGACGTTCACTGAAGGTTTGCGTAATGAAAGGGTCTAACCCCATTGGATTACAGGTGACTATACCTTGATTTATTTCTTCTGTTTTTTGTTTTGTTTTGTTTTTGTTTTTTTCAATGTGGTCTTGGCAATTCTAGACCTGTTCATTAGATGTCTAGATCAGTACATTCTGATCTTCGTTAATGATTAGAATATCCTCTCTGACAGAGATCGGAATACACTGATCGAAGCGTCGAAAACGTAGGTCCTCGAAATAAATTTGATAAAAATATGATATTATGTAAAATATAAGTAGAAAATTGTAATGTGTCCTTCCTGACAAAGGATGTATCGCAATCCAATACAAGCACTTTTACAAGTTTGTTTCCTTTTAAATTTAAGGCATTTAGCCAAATAGATGGCTAAACAAATGGAAATACAGAAATAAAGATAGATAGATAGATAGATAGATAGATAAATGGATAAACAGATAACAAGACAGTCTCGCTTATCTTTCATCCAATCTTCTCTTTCCCTCTTATTTCAGTCGTCATCAATCATTGCACTTTTTTTCTCCAATCTACTAACCCTAAGTCACAATTTGGAAATAGATTATGCCTGTAAACTGAAAGCACTTATGTGTACTTATATTTTACCGCGTTAGTCTGACCAGGGGGCGTCCTACCTATGTGTAGTCCATCACGAGGTCTGAATGATGATAACTTGTCCACATCAGGCGTGAAAAGCGATCGTGATTTTCCCGCCAAAACGGTACTCTGAGTCTCTCTCAGCTGCTTGATCACGTGACAGGATCCCTGTGGCGCCAAATTGAAACAAAAATCAGTTATTTCTCTTTCTTATTTTTTTTAACTGTTTTTCATCATGAAATAAAAATCGGTACCAACGACTAAAAGATCACTTGATGTCCAAACTTTTTTAAAAATCTTCGCCATGACATTGTCGTACACAATCAAGAAAGACATATGTGAAGAATGAAACGTGTTTGACGATTTATCAGCGATATAAACTAACAGACACGAAGAATGACTAAGAACAAATCAACTAAATGACTGCTTAACTGCAGCTATGGTAGTTTGATTTTTCCCCTTTTATTATATCTCTGTATTTTCTCACGATGATTTCTTTGTCTCTCATATGCAAAGTTAGCCATGATGAATGATGAATCAATGTGTATGTTTTCTGAAGTGATATTAGGTTGATTTGCACCATACAGGAGCAATAAATGAAGTGAAATGAAATGAAATAACTTCAAATACTTTGTCAGCTTTGTTTTTTATTACAATCACTCAGGCCCAATATCCAGACCGTTCAGGTTCCGTAACCTGCATATAAACTGACAGGATGTGCAATTAATGTCCTGAATATTGTTGTTCTTTTTCTCTTGGGGTTCAAGAGTCTGTCAGGATAAGCTCTTCTGGCTTGCTGCGCTCGATCTCTTCGGCTTGTATAGATGAATCATTTCCAACATCACAATCACTTATACTAATATAGATATAAAACCTGGGAGGAATTCATCTCCATGCCTGATGTACATCTCTGGACTTCAAACTTACTGACTTGATGATGTACAGCCAATCCGACGCATTGCTGTCTTTCACAATCACAGAACCGGTTCTAATAAGACAAAAATACATAATCATTATAGACGTATATAGTATAGTATAATAGTTTGAAAACATGTGCATGTTTCTGTCTCTGTTTTATATATGAATATATATTTATATCTCACCATCCACCATATATATATATATATATATATATATATATATATATATATATATATATATATATACATAATATTATATACATATATGTCATATATATTCATATATATATATATATATATACACACACACACACACACACACGTAAATTGTTCATAGCATACGGCGTGGTGTATTTGGCAGCATTGTTTGGTCTCTGCGTAGGAGTTTAGTTGGGAAACTTACTTGAAGAAATGTATGAGGCACATCTGGGGATGGTGGTTGAGTTTCGTCACGGGCCAGCCTTTTAGGAAGGGTAGCGTCCTGTTCAGCAACACAAAATGACAGACAGGGGGCCGTTTAGATCACGATACAAAAAAAATAAATGAATAAAAAGATAGAAGGAGCTCTAAACAACTTCGTTCTTCCTTCGGTGAAAATGTTTCCCTAGATATCATTATCATTATCATTATTATCATTTTTATTATCTATGTTTTATTATTTATATTTCATTATTATTATTATTATCATTATTATTATTATTATTACTCTTATTGTTATTATTATCATCATCATCATTATGATTATTATCATTTTTATTATTTATATTTTATTATTATTATTATTATTATTATTATTATTATATCATTATCATTGTTATTATTATTATTATTATTATTATCATTATTGTTATTATTATTATTATCATTATCATTATCATTATTATTATTATTGTTGTTGTTGTTGTTGTCATTACCATTATTGTTAAAACTGTAGTAATTACTACTGCTACTACTGCTACCACTACCGGTATCATCTGTTTATATCTAAAGTCGATGGAAGTATCAATGAAAATACGTCACACAAGTCTCAGTTTTCATGAATAGTACCGCGTGTTTTCATAAAGTTTCTTTTTTTCCACATCGTATGAAAATTCTTTGAAAGGCAAAATATCCCTGGCCAGGATATCGTACAATATTCTGCTGATATGCATCAACTTATTAAGGTTCCAGAAGATGTAGGACTTCTTTTATAGTTTGTATCGAAATTAAATGGCTTGGGTCCATCAATGTTACTTTCCTCAAATGTTCTGCAAATGACGAGGTTTCTATTCAATATAGTGCGTTAATTATCTGTAATTATCGCAGTCACTAACTTTCAAAACATAAAAAGGTCTGGGGCGAACTGTTGCAACGAGTTCTGGCACAATGCAGAACAACGCCATCTAGCGTTTGAAGCGATACATGCAGTAAGACAATAACGGCGAAACGGCTGCTTACCGTAAAAATGTGAGATATTCGATTTCCCTTCCGCTTTCTCCTTCTCCCATGAACATATCGAGGAAGTCCTGTATAAGTAAAAATGACAAACATGGGAACATTTGTCTTCTGTGCGGTATGAGTTAGAATGAGCAGATAAAGTGCAAATTAAGTGCGATGGAAATTGAATCGTGTTGTATCTGAGCACGTGCATGTTCAGCATTAGGAAACAAGACAGATAGCTATCATATTCTAAAGCAAAGTCTACACTTTTTTGTAACAAAAATTGCTACCTTTTCGTTCTGCCTACTAATAGCACAACAATTGTGTTTGTTTGTTTGTTGTTGTTGTTGTTGTTGTTGTTTACCAGTAAATGCATCATTATCAAAGGCGCATCCCATCCTTGTCGTTTTCCCGTTCCTTGTTTATGTCTCTATGGCATTAACAAGACAATTTGTTTGAGAGAGTGAGACCTTAAAGGGACTGTACAGTATTGGTTGATGTGGGGATTCATGTTTTGAACATTCCTAAGTGAGATAATGAAAAGCCTCTTTTGAAAATGAAAGAGCATGTATTTTTAAGAAGGATTCAACGTTTATTTGATGAAAATTGGTTTTCAAATGGCCGAGATATCCCCAAAAGTGCTAATAAAAGGCGACATGCCACAACTTTATTAGGATCTCTTTGTTTCACCTTGTTTTTGGATATCTCAGCCATTTCAAAACCGATTTTCATCGAATAAACTTTCGATACCCCTTAGAACTGCATGCTCTCTGACATCTCATAGAGTGGTTTCTGAATATCTCGCAAAACGTTAAAAGCTAAATCCTCACCTCGACCAGAACTGTACACACCCTTTAACATTATGATCTTCTTTTCTTTGGCTCTTTCTTGTTTTACATACATACTGACTGATGAAAAGACGCGCTCATCTGATAGGCTTCCCCCCCCCCCCCTTTTTTTTTATTCTTGACTTTATTTCTCATTATCTATTCGCTTCACGGGAAGAACAACATAAAAAGCCTGGTAACAGGTCGCCCCCAGGGCAACAGTCTACCTCTTTCTCGATCGCGATCAACTGGCTAGGTGTCTCGGCAGTGATGGTGTTGGGCCTCAAATCCCCGTGCAGGAGTTCGCGCTCTCCGAAACAGTCGCCCTTTCGAAACCTGCCGATCTCGGTCGTGATGGCTTCATTATTCGTGGAATTGCACTCGGTTTTCTTCACAGAAACTTATGGAGAGAAATGACAAAGAACGAAGAAATACAAGACTGCAGCCAGCGTGAGTAACAATATGTAGATACAGCTTGCACAGTTGATTCTGATCATTTCGTGTTATGATCGCCTTCCGGTTAAAAAAAAAAAAGTCCTTTTTTATTGTTTGTTTCTGTATCTTGATAGATTACGGACCTGATGAAGCAAAGGGTTAATTGTAAAAATATGTTCCTAAAAACCTCGTTATAACACTGTTTTACTTGATACAATGCATATTGTTTAGTAATTTGTAGTTGACATTATTGGTTTTTGTATGCTGCTTTATCTTATTTTTTTTCTTTTCTTGTTTATTTTTTATTTGTATAATCATGTTTTTGATCTCTGTAATTTTGCTTGATGTTGTTTAATAAGAATGGAAAGATTAAAAGAAAAACACCCGAACCAAACGAACCCAAATATTACAAGCAATTTAACTAAAGATTAAATTTTTGTATCTTACAAGAAAGTTATCAAACTCCCGTTTCCTGTAGAGCGTGGATTATGACGTGAGATATGGCAAGTGAACTCACCGACGCCTTGAACCAGGAAGTAAAAATTCTCGGCATTGTGACCCTGTCGGATGATGACTTTCTTTTCCGGGATGCTGTTCAAAGCAAAGAAGAATTTTAGGGACAAAAACGAAAACGAAAACAAAACAAAACAAAAATCTGGTGTTCATCCTGTCTGTTGTGTCCTCATTTATTTTAAGCATTTCCCGGAATAGATAACAAGCATCTAGACAAAAATAAGACGTTTACGTCAGTACTGCATGCTAAACAATGTCTTCAAACATTCCATAAGAAAATTTGCAAACGGAAAACAGAGATTAACATCTCCCACATATACATAATTGTCACCAAAAGGAGTACTTGCATTTAGCTCGACATGTAAAATATTACTTAGTTATCGTAAATTTGTTAGTCCTCAGACACAGGTTTTCATGTCTTGACATTGCGTGACGCTCAGCAAGTTTACATTAAGTAAAGCTCTACTTGGCATACTTGTCATTTCTTTTAAGCAATTATTTTTTTTTATTTTAATCACAACAACTACGTATATCAAGAGAAAACAAACGATAGTCAATCTCTCTTATGTGGAATCTTTCAGGAACTTTTGAATTCAAGACAGTAGACACTCGCGTTTGTTTTTATCTCAGCCGAAAGACAGGGTTGTTTGCGTGAAGAGAATAGAAAAGGGTCGATGAAGCAGTGAAAAAAACAAAAAACAAAACAGGTTTGCTGATTTCACGTCAGCTTAAAGTCGATTTTGATCAAAGCAACTTTTCCTGATGGTGTAACATTTGCATCAAGATGTGACCATCCAGCGTGCTACTCGACTCGTATGTGCTACACTCCTTTTTATTTTCCCAAGACGTGTCTGAGCACGGACGCCTTTTTTTTTTAATGCATTCTTTGTCATAACGAGGTCGAGTCTGACCACGCTTGATAGTTTGAATCAGTTGATATGCAGTCACCGGAAGTATACTATTGTTAACAACGAATGCTTGAATTGAAAACGTATAACACACGTGTATTTTTGTAATCTTATAAATACCTGTAAGAGAAAGCAACTCGGACCAACTTTTCTTGGATGTGCAGCGGATATTCTGCAAACGATGATATGGATTGGAGTCCTTTCAGAGCCTGTAAACATGGTAAAGGCAAGAAGAAGACAGGCAAAGTGATTGGAGCAGGTAGAAATCTACCATTTATTCATTCATTACTTTATTGATTAATTTATTCAATTAATTACTCAATCTATGATAAGGGGGTGCAAAAGTACGTGATAAAAAAAAAACAACAACAGACAGACAGACGTAGAGAACTGAATTCAGTTTAATCAGTTCAGGGGATGAATTCAGTTAAACCAAACTGATTTGAAATGAAATAGAATAAACGTGAATCTCAATCGAAAATATGAATCAGTAACCACATGGAAGCTAGATGGTGAACTGAGTTAGAATGAATTCAGTTAAACCAAACTGAACTAAAATGAAACAAAATAAACGGAATCTCAATCGAAATCGTGAAACACTAATTGGGCTTATTTATTTCACATGTACAAAAAGAGACCGAGAAGGAATACCAAAACCTGTGCTGTGTGTACCCTTCATTTCATACCACTTAAATGTCCGAATGATATATGACGAGTGCCTCCTATCGGGGGCACTTCAACGGATGACCATAGCAACCTATACTTGTCCAATGACATTCCATATTTTCGTTACTTACCAGCTGCAGTTGATCGGGTCGTCTTTCCTCTGGCTCCAGAGAGAGGGCGTTCTTGACCTCTTGGGTCATCATGATCTGAAATGAACATGGCGTAAGAACGTCGTTCAAAAATGGCACTCAATGTATTCAATCGATATTAATTTCCATCAAGCTAAACATTGCTGACTGAACATGTACACGTACATGCACTCAAAAGATATTTCCCCATTATGCGATTCAAAAATTGCTCTTTTGATAGCAAAACGCGCCTCTCTTCATCTGCCGGGTTTTTTTTTTTATGATCTCGTCAGATATTTTGTTAAGGCAAATCACTGACAAGAATGTGGACTAGATTTAAAAGCTTCGTTAACGATATTAAGGGCAGTATATTAAACAACAGAAAATATTTGACAGGAAGAGATTGAATATATATATAAACTACTAGATACCTTTATAAATACTTCAAATTCACGTTCAAGTTGTTAGATCTCTAAATTGATGATACGATGCAGGGGCGGATCCAGGAATTCCGTAAAGAGGGGGCGTGTTTACAAAATTAAAGGGAGGGGCGCACGCACCCCTCCCCCATTTTTTCTTTTTATTTCTTTTGTTTCAACAAAAAATAAAGGGGGGGGGGCGTGCGCTGGTTGCGGTCCTCCCTGGATCTGCCCCTGCGATGAAATATGTGAGTAAACATACTATAATTACACAAGATCAGTACAACAATGTAATAAACATAATAACATGTAATTAAGGAACAGTGAATTGTTAACAGAGATACAAATAAATGTTACATCTTTATGGTAAATTCCGAAACAATGTTGCTAGAAATGGGGGCCGGGACTACTAAAAAGCAGAGCTTGTAATATGCAGTCCTCTCATTTAAAAAAAAAAAAAAAAAAAAAAAAAATTGGGGGAAAAAGAAATCAAATTGCACAACTAAAATAAACTGGGCAAATTGCCTAAGAAATAGAAAAAAGACAGAGTAATACACTCATACAAACACGTCCACAGAGACACACATTGACAATCACGAGGTAGCTCTTTTGTAAAGGAAGAAGAAAATAGATCGATAAAAAATTAGTGTGCAATGATGTTTATGACAGATTATTATTTAAAAAAAAAACTGTCAAAAGAAAACAGAAAACTGACAAATGAGATTGAGAACCTTATCTCAAAGTTTATATCAAATTCAATCTAGATTGATTCGTTCATGATACCATTACCCTCGTTCTATACGTACTTCTGTCTTGACCTGGAAGTACTTCTTGTCGAATGTTAGTTCTTCCGGTTGATTTGAGCCATCGACGTGATACACAAATGAGAGAACCTGGTCTTCTTCCTCGAGCTCTGCCGCGCTCCTGCCGTGTCCATGTACAGAAACAGGAGAGAAAAAGGGTTAGTTCTTACAAAAAGTTATTTTTGTTTTGGAAAGCAATTTTGGAAAGCAATTTTGTGTTAGAAAAGGTTTCTAACAGGTCAATGCCGAGTGCTTGATATTGCATCAGCAAACCAATATGTTGGTTTCAACACAATATCAACACTATTTTCAAAATGTTATGTTTGTTCAAATAAAACACGTGTTGTGTTCAAGACAAAATTGATGGCCAGCGACATGGTAATTAAGGATCGTTTCTTTTTTTCCTTCATTGGCACTGACATATTAGAGGATCCTGTCATTGATATTACTCCAATTTCACCTGGTAATTCACCCGGACCAAGAGAGATATTGTAGATATAACACCTTTTCCAAGGATCAAACCCAATGGCATGACCTTTGCTTCGAAGTCTAAACCCTCATCAACTCTACCACGGTACCCTAACCTTGGTAGAGTATCGACAGAATGTCCGGCAAACGTTTATGATATTTTGCTGGGATGTCAGGAAAATGTCAAAAGCAGTTTGACGCATGCATTTTGTAATTTTTACACGCCTATTCCAGAGCTTATTACACTAAGACTTTACAGTAGAGCTTAAAATTGGATGTTATACAGTTCTGGTTTAGCTCAGGCTGCAGGTTTCCAACTTTGTGTATGTTGTGTGTGTGTGTGTGTGTGTGTGATAATGAGAAACCTCTTATGAAATATGAAAGAACATGAAATTCTTGTAAGGAACTCACAGTTTCTTTGATGAAAATTAGTCTTGAAATGGCTGAGAAAACAAATATGTATATACGTATATATACAAATAAAATGCAACAGGCGCAACATTTATTAGGATCTCTTTGTTTTACCTTGTCTTTGGAAACATCAGTCATTTCAAAGCTGATCTTCATCAAAGAAACTTTTAATTCCCCTTAGAATTGTACGCTCTTTAACATTTCATAGAGTTGTTTCTAATTTTTACAAAGTGTTAAAAGCTGAATCCTCGCCTCAACCAATACTATACTATCCCTGGCCCAAACCTTCCAAAACATAATGACAACACTTCAACAAACAGTAGCAGTAAAATGACACTGTCGGTCAGTGTATTGTATATTCTTGGTCTCTGGTGGGATTTTTTTTTCTTTTTTTTTTTGGGGGGGGGGTGGGACAAAATACAGCGTACTGCCTTCCTCCATGAAAGTGGGTCTTTAAGATTTCTCAGATTCATCCGTAATATAAGATGAATGAATATCTTTATCATGTTTCACGAAAACTTTTACCCGGAAGGTTTTTTTTAAGGGATATTTCCAATTCTTTGGCAGAGATTGAGGACGCAGGTAGCATCCTACGTCAACTCTTACAGTAACCAAATTGCATTTTTCTACTAATTCTTCTTATGACGTTTATATGACATCATGACTTGATATTGCAATATGAATTCAGAACTCAATGAGTTATTTACTAAGTCACTGAATGATGACTGACCTTTAGAAACAGTGAAAACAATTTCGACATCGCTTCTTGTTCTGTCGTGATTTTTTTTTTTTTTCGTTTTGTTTGTAAAAGGAGTTGTGGGCGCTGGGAAGGTAGAGTAAGTTTTGCTCTACCAGGCCTACAGGTGCTTAGCGCAAACATACGTCGCCATGGCAACGTTAATGAAACCATGTCGGTCTCGGCGACAGCTCTGCAAATATTTGCGCGTCGGTGCGAAGAGAACGTTAGGGCTCTCTCACTCTCTTGCTTTCGAGAAAAGAGCTCTATAAACCTTTGTCAAAATGATACTCCGCGGAAAAAATAAAGAAGAGAAGATTTAAAATCGGTGACTCCATGAACCGGCCGAGGTGTAAAGAAGGGGTTACAAGAAGGAATTGTGTAACATTTCACCCCTGTTTACAGGTGATTAATCCGTCTGCGACAGAGTGACTTTCGACTTGGCTCTATTTTGAAGGGAAAAAAGGAAGAATCCCCAAAACAAACCAAAGTTTAAAGTGGTGGATTACAACTTGATTGACAACGAGAACGAGTTGACATAGGGAAAGTCAAAGCATTTCAGGTAAAGGGAGGAAATTGAAAGGGATCGAAACAAGAAATGATGAGGTACGCGTCGATCGACGTAACGGGCGAAACTAGACGTGTAAGAGGGTCGAGGAAACAATATAACGGACAGACATATTTGACGACGGGAGAGTTGAGTGTCAGGACACTTAGGACAAGAATTTAGGCTCTGAGATTTGTTCAGATTGGTATGTAGGTCTATATATTACGAAGAAAGATCAATAACGAGTGTAAGTGGCAGGCAACATCGATTACGACAACGATTGAAACGACATTGGCGGTGATGATGGTGATTGAGGTGATGATAGTGGTGGCGATGGGTTTTTTTTTAATGTCACTAAGATGATGGTAAAAAAAAGTAGCTTTACATGAAACTTTTATACTTCATGCGTAATGAAAAGTTCGACCCACTTCACACGGAAGGAGTATTCACCTATTTTACTTGAATCACAAATAAAGAGTCGTATTGTGCACAAAAGTAAAAGTGCATCAATGCATGAGTCGATTTTACATCGTGACTCACCCTAATTTTGAATGTTGTTTCGCCTTCGTATACATATTGATAACATGGGTTAGTATTCCTGCCAAGATATTGTAAAGAATAGTTGAAGAACAGATTAGCAACAAAAAGCAACCAAAAAAAAAAAACCAAACAAATAAACAAAACACTTCAACAACCAAAAACCAACATGAAATACTTCAAAGTATCCGAGAATTTTCGAAGAAAGCTGCATTTTGCCTGTACAATACCATGTCTCAGGTCTTTGCTAATGTTTTTTTTTTTTTCGTCCATGACATAAAAATAACATTTCTCTGTTTCGTTCTGGTAAGAAAGTTTTATTTCCTTTGTCCGCTTGATACATTTCCCAGGTTAAATTATAATGAAGAAAGGGAAGTTATGACTATGAAATCGATATCACGTTAGATGGTTAGATGTTGTAATATGTTCGCGTGACGAAAAGGTTCTCGTCAGAAGGCAAAAAATATACCAATATGCTTTATCTCAGTGGCCACGATGCGCGGTACACATCGTGACAGCGATAAATGGGTTGGTTGATCGCCCAAGAGCTACATCCGCCGCAAAGCCCGGTGTAGAGAAGGGTAAATGAACGCAAGAAAGAAATGGCAAGAATCATTTCTACGGCTTCGTAATCAACGCGGGAATAAAGGCACTGGAAAACCCCTTTTGTGACAATTGAAAGAATGGATATATACGAGAGAGATGCAGGCGTACACGAACCACACAAGCAAAGAACATGCGATTGTTAGAAAGGCATCGGAGGAAAAACAGAAGTTGAATAAACGAGGATAGGGAGCAGGGACTGGTAGAACAGTATGCTGCTTAAAAGACAAGATGTCGTCAACAGCTCACGTTTTCGATTTACCAAAAGAGTTATTAGGTAACTGGCAAGATGGTGCTCCAGCCAGCCCCCTCTTTCTCACTACTGTCCTCCTCCCTCTCTCAACATGCATTCTATCATCGTTATTTTCTTCATTGCTTCTTCTCTTGACTTATTGAATATATCAATGTTCTTCTCCTTTTTGTTCTTTTTGTTATACTTCTTTTTTTTTACTCTTTCTCCTTCATCTTCCTCTTTTCCTTCTATTCCTCCTGTCTTCTTCTTTCTCTTTTCCTCTTCCAGTTCTATTTCTTCCTCCTCTCTCCAGTTTTCTTTACCATCTCTTCTCCAGCTATCTACAACCCTTCTGCAACAACAACAACAACAACTACTACTACTACTACTACTACTACTACTACTACTACTACTACTACTACTACTACTACTATACTACTTCTACTTCTACAACTGCTACTCTTTTCTGCGTCTGTCTCCTCTGTTATTCTCTTTTAAAGGCATCAATTACTGCAGTATAGACTGCTTTGATACCTCCCCCAATTGTTAAAAGTGTCCATGATTGTCCATAAAGTCTCCACAGTATTTTCCTATTAAGATTCGAAGTTTGAATTCTACCCACCCCCCCCCCCCAAAAAAAAAAAAGTAATGTAGGGCAATCAAGGTTTCAAAATATAAAAAGGTGCTGAATATAGACAAGAGGAATGAGGGAGAAAGAAGCAAAGAAAATTAACCTGCGAGTGGTTGTTAACTACATTTAATAATGAAAAAATAAGGAAAATGCCTAGAAAACCGGTAAGGAAACTGCCACCTTTATAATCCTATGAATTCGACGCACAGCCATTGCCTTATTCTTCTAGGATCGCCCCTATGACATGTAAGAATAAAGCATAAAATTATGAACACAGTTAATAAACTTGGAGCTAAATTGTATTTGTATTAATCATGGTCTGTCTCAATATTGTTATTGTTTCACGTAAGGCATTTATACACTATAAGGTAAGATCAACATTTTGTAAGGAAACAGAGATGGAGATGATGATGAGCTGAAGAAGAATAAAAGAAGAAAAAAAAAGAGAAAGATAGATGGAGGGAGGAGAAGAAGGAGAAAGATGAGAGGAAATGGATGAGCCGATATACTCACCTGTTCATGGAGTTCTGCATGATGATCATTCGGACAGCTCGAATAAATTTCCATCGTGCCTTAATCAAGAAAAGTGTACCAAAATTGCGATTAATCGTCATTTCTTTTTAGTGTCATTAGCCAAAAGTTTCTAGAGCAATCAATCTCTGCATGCTGAGTCAAAATTTCTGCATTTTTGTAAGTTAAAAGGATATTTAATTTTCGTGTCGTGTTTTCTTTTTTTCCTCGTTTTAATGACGTATATTTGAAGGAATACAATTGTCTGCGTCAATGACACGTTGTAAATAAGTGATATTTCGTATGAGGCACAATGATACTTTTGGAACCCAAATGTATCACATGAAACCATTTCCATATATCTGTCTCACCTCCGATAGCCATCACATCGGTAAGGTCAGGCACGACATGCATATAAATCACAGTTTGCTTTGTATGAAAAGTGAGTTTTTTCGGAAATGAAATTCAAGTTACAATCGGCTGAATGTCTAACTTACCTCTTTCGCTGTGAACGGCATATTGGAAGAGAAGTGATATCAGTGAAACAAACAGGCAAAGAATAAGTTAATATTTCGCTAAAGATTGTCCATCAGCCAAGAACTCAAACTACAGTTTGAAATGCACTGTAGACATACACGGACGGAGAGGCACAGGGAACTCCGTTGGCGGTGGTCCGCATCTCGCGGCGCCCTTTCGGTAAATATTTCAACCCCGTCTGTAAGCGGCTTAGACCAGCACTGTTAGCTGAAAAGAGGAAGAAAAATAACAAAAACAAACAACTTTTTTGATCTTCTTCCTTCCTACACGACAAGAGAACACCCTATCCCTCGCCCGGTCCCTGCTCCCCTCCTTGTCCCACACTGCCGTAAGCCGCTTTCTTCATGCCCGCTTAGGTATCTCGGTTTTCTTTCTTTCTTTCTTTCTTTTTTCTACAGCAACAGAAGAGAAACCTCGACAGGGCATCATTGAGAACCTTTTAGTAGTGGTTTTTCGAACCTTCTGGTGGCATCATAATCGAAGGTTGTTCAAATAATGTCGTCGGTAACGAGCAAATATAATAAACCACTGAATGACAATAGGGTTACAATTTCAGGTGAATGTGAGATTGCCAATTGTTTCTGCCAAGGATTGTAACTTAACTCTTTTCTCTCCTTTGCTCGTAGTCCCGGATATAAGCAACTCATTATTCATGACTTATTAACAACTGAGCGCTATATCTTTCTCTGCCTGGTTGTTATACAAATAATGTAGCTGGTTTTCGCTTTGGAGTCCTCTGATTGGATTAGACTGGTACGCATTATAGTAAATATGTTGATCGTTTTGTTAATTTTTTTTTCTCCAAATTGCAACATGCTGCATTCTTCAATCTTTTCAACTTTTAAATCAGTAAGTCAGTTATATCGTTGTTTTGGCTGACCAAACTTGAGTGTTTCTGAAATTAATAGCGAATGATTTCTAAGCCTTTGTACGGGGCAGTGCAACGTGTTGGTTTTTCAACACAATTCAGAATATTTATCTATTTTTTTAATGAGAGACGAGTCAGAAAATAGGGTTATTAGTCTTACATACAACTCTGTTTCTGTTTTTCCTGAAATACTAGTCGATTATTTTTTATTATTATTGCACAGTGCAGCCTATCTGCTTCGGGCTGCTCAGTGATTTACAAACCGCCCTTTCCTATTTCTAACGTTATTTGCCACCTTTGTAGCCGAAAATTGAAACATGAAATTGCGCATAGGAATAAAAGATACACTACACTGCGCTTATCCGTGAAGACTAATACAAATCTGTATGTACGGTTGCGTTAACAACAAAAATGATGTCAAACCCCAAAGTACGCCCGCTGATGCGAGACCAAGAAGGATTCCCAAAGCAGGTGTTCAAGCAATGAGGATATATTTTTACCTTGTGCTTTCCTTTGTTTTCTCATTTTGTCTATAAAGAAGATGGATGGGAATTATTCTTGCAGTGGTCACGGCTTGTCGCATCAGTTCTCACCGATAAAGTGCCTCGAGTGAATGGAGAAATTGAAAAGCGGGTTCAAAAGTCACGAAAGTCGACAGCTCTATACCGTATGTCCTCCGAAAAAACAAAAATGCCACGGAACCCTCCGCAACAACAACTTTAAAAATAGTGAATCAATCAAATTACAATTTCAGGGCATGAAACCATAAGTTATTACCCACATCTTACGGAAACTCCATCCGATTTGCTTCAGTGGTCAAAAGAAAAATGGGATCTTTGTAGAGCATGTCAGGAATCCCTTCCCTCCAAGTTCTGTCCATTGTATTCACACATAAATATGCAGTTCCAAGAGCACCCAAGTGCTAAACTTGGAAGAAACAGACCCATGACATGCTTTACAATAATCCACATTTCTCTATGACCTCTTAATCAAATTGAATGGGGTTTTCTGCAAAGTATTGGTAAGAGTTATATTTTTAGACCTTGAAATAGCATTTAGCAGTTTAATCATATTGAAAGTTATCAATGAGGAAATTGTTAATCTGATTGTATATTCTTTTTTATGCGGGGGGGGGGGGGGAGGGGGAGGACATACTGTATAATGGGTTGAGTTGCTGAACTCTTTCTTTGCACCTGGTTCTCTTTGTCTTATTTCTGTGCCAGGAACAAGTTCAGTCCACGGCAGTTGCTGCTAGGTCGGGCAAGCCCAAGTTAGGACTTGGCCTAACGTTGTATAGCTTCTCTGAAGACCGGCCACAGAAAATTCGGACAGGCCAGAAGAGCATGATAAAATTGGTTTTACCGTGACGAATAGGAAAATCAATCAGAATAAATATTCAGTGTTGTAACGAGACACTTTGTCCCCACATCAAAGATGTGATTTCTTATGTAGAAAGTTTATTCAGAGAGCGGACAATATTACACCATTGCATGTTGGAGCAAGGTAATTTTTGGAAAGTCATTTGACAACGACACAGTGCATCATTTCATTAAATGGTCTTCTGTGTGTCTGTGTGCAAATTATTGTTAAACTAGTTTTCGTGTTAAAGGTGAGCTTTGTTATGGTGCTCGTAAACACAGCGTCTGCTTGCAAGTGTGATTCACATTTTCGCGCAGCCAATTATTCTAACCTTCTTTAACATGATCTGCTGAAGCCGCAGAAGAACAATCACCAGAGGTTATGAAAGGTTGAACACAAGTCTTTACTTCGGTCGTCTAATTTCGCTGTAAGGGCGAGAGAAATCCACTCACAGTGGTAGGGCCATTAGGAGAAGCATTCTAAATGGTCAAATTAAAGCCGTTGAAATGCCGTGTTCCCGCCGTGGATTAGTCAAAGGGTATGTAAGATGTGCAGCCATGGTATGCAGACATTCATGTAAGATTGGGAGGAGCTCGATGGGTGCTCGTTCAGCTGTGTTATTTGGATGTACCCCTTGTTCGGATACCAGCATGGCCGCCGGAATACTATACCCAACAGCCCTCGTGGACAGATTTGTATAATATTTTGCGTTGTTTTAAAATCAGTTTGTAAAGAGAGGTAGCATTATTGATTGCTGGGTGTATTCATTTATTTAGGCCTATACATTGGTTATGATTAAGAAAGGGTCATGTAGGCCTGCATGAGGCTCGATATGGTCGGAGTTAAATCATAAAATGTATCCGGTAATTGTCCTTTTTTACATGCACTTACACTGTAAAAACACCGGTGTTAGATTGAACACCATGGGTGTTAAATCTAACATTTTGAAATGACACCCGGAGATGTTAATCTAACACCATAAATGAGCATCGGAAATTTAACACCATCTCGGTGTTTCATATTTTACACCGGACTTTTTGCAGGGTAGCGACATGTCTCTTTCAATTACTGGCTGCCGGTCTTCACCTTAAACGCAGTTCTTCTCTACAATGTTTTAAATCATCCTATAAAAACGTTCTTCTCGCAATGTACCACTCGAATGAGAAATTACGCTTTTGTCATAGTTCCCAACTCCTGAACACTGTATCTCATCGCTTTTCTTCTCTTCTCCCTTTCCTCTTTATACTCTTCTTATTCGGGTACCTTATTCTCGGGTTTTGTTTCGTTTTGTTCTTCTTTCGTCTTTATACATTCCACCAGGGAGGTGAGTCACCTCCCTGATTGCACCTTGTGTTGCCCTTGTTGGCCAAATGACATTTGAAATGCTTTAAAGATTTACATTATTTGTTCTACGTGTGTATAATTGTTCCGTTCCTTCCTTTAATTAAATAAAAAAACACAAGAGGCCGTTGTCCAAGTCAAGCGTTTTGCTTATTGATAACGGTCTCCTCCACCTGTACACTTAAAGATATGTAATTATATTTATGTATTATTTCGCATGATTATATATTTGTAATGCGAAACTTTGTTTATGTTTTCATGACTTGTAAATAATACGTTCGATATTGTTATACTTTTTTCTGTTATGTACAAGTGGAGAAATGAAACTTACTGAACTTACTGAACTTCCATAAGTAGACTGAAATGAATACTAGTACCACTAAATTACGCACTTATTTTTTTAAACGGTTAGCAAAACTGTTAAGTTGCAGTATCAATAGTTAGTTACCAATCTTAAAGGTAAGCCCCAACGATAGACAGCTTTCCTTCGACTTGAATTGAGTCCGATCATTGTGTCATAAACTTTTAAGAAATTCAGTCGACATGAAAAACAGATAAACAAGAATGGATAACATCGTTATGTCAACCGTTTTGATCTAGCCGTTATGCTTTAACAAATTATAGAATCAGTGAGCTGTGTCAAGCGTTTTAGTAGGCCCTATTTGCAATCATCATTGTCAAAGCATTGACTTATAAAATACCAGCTCACATGCAAGCACACGCTCACACACACACACACACACACACACATATATATATAGCACACTTTTTTGTTTTTCAGTAAACCTTTTTGTGTTTCAGTAGATTTCTGCAATTTCACATAACACACACGCACACACACACACATATATATATATATATATAATATGAAGTTTGATCAGGAGACGGTTTGACTTTATAAATCTTTAAACATTCTGAGGCAAGTACATAAAGAGAGGAAAAAAACTACCCTATATTTCATTGCTTTTAAGTAGCTTCAATCGCAAATATCTCACATTAACAAGTGTGAGCTTTAGGCGTTTTGCAATCAAAATATCTCTCTCCGTGTGTATATCATATATATATATATACATATATATATATATATATATATATATATATATATATATATATATACATATATATGTATATTAGATACAGATTATATTATACTGACCAAAACTTACAACGATATCAATTTCAGGCTCAACTGCACATTCAACCAATCAACGCAAACTCGTATGTAATTACACACACAAAGACAACGAATCAGTTTTCTTGCAAAAGCAAAGAATCATTATTATATTTCATGAATTCATTTACATGAAACATCATTGGCAAGTACTGATGGGTCGAAATATACAAGAAACGAGCAACAATGATACCAATCGTCACCAGACAAATTAACAATAAAGATAAGAAAAATAACTTAAGTCTGATATCAACAATATGTACACCGATATCTGCATGAATCAACTTCAATTTGTTCTAAAAACCAGCATCCGGCGAGATCGTTGTACAGACTGACTGTTCAATAGTTCATTAGATCGAAATGACTGTACTTGTATGTCGTACGTCCACGCGAGTGTGCATCCACATTAAGCGCGTCAGTATATTGTCTCCTTGACACTGTCACTGAAGTGGAAACGTTCACATGATATGACCGTGGAAGTTACAAGTACATTGTACGTTGGAGAGGTTTCATCGTCTTCAGATGGGCTGGCACGTTCGCTTGGTCACAGTCCGTCGACAGGTGTCGCACTTCACCGAACAGCACCAGACGAAGTTGCAGTTGCAGCTGGTCGTGACGGTCACCGTGGTCTTCTTCACAGCCATGCCGCAGCTCCGGCACAGCCTGCTGCAGCTCTGCTTCATCCATCGCAGCGACGATCTGGAGTCCTCGGCAGGCGACGTCACAGCCGACAAGGAAGACGAGGGCGGCACCAGCTGGTCGTTGATGTCGACGTCTCTCACCAGACACTCGCGGCCGGCAGTGCCCTTGGTGCCGATGGTGATGTTGGCGAAACAGTAGTCCGGCGACTGCTCCAGGAAGACGAGATCGCGTCGGTTGAGCGCTGCAGTCATGACGTCGCGGGCGACGCGGTCCTCCGCTCGGTTGCCGTCGATGAGCTTGCCGCTGACGAAGTCCACCCGGACGGCGTCGAAGTACTTGCGCTTGATGCGGTCGCCGATGACGCGGAAGCTGGCCACCTGGTTCCAACAGGTCTTCAGGGAGCACGAGCCGGAAACGCCATGACACTTACAGGTTCGCTGAAGAGTCTGCTTCACTGCCTGTAGGAGGTGAAAAGGGAATAAGGAATGGAACATTTTGTAACAAGTAGTCAATATCAAAGTGATTTTTAATGATTCAATGCAGAACACAATGCACTCGTACATTTACAGCATTTCGACATGATGTCGCATTAAAAAATGAATAAAAATGAAAATCACGGACATTGAATTGATTTGTTCCGCAATTACAAACACCTGAAATGTTCTTCTTCTTCCCTTTCTGGTATTTCTGGATTTTGTTGATCAAAACACAAGCATTCTCTTTTTCACAATTCGCATGGCATATTTTGACATTACATACGTTATCATTCTTGACAGGAGTAATTTATGATAATAAAATTTGATCCATTTTTTGGAATGTATATGCAATACAGGATGTGCAAACATCGATACAAGTCGGAGTCCTTGAAATTTTCTTAATCATTACGATGTGCATCCAGGTAAATATAAACGAAAGAACACACCGTGCTCCTCTTCCTATACCTTCTAAAATACTGGCCAGAGATGAATGTAGTTTGATATTTTGATATTGATTTTTGATATTTTGATATTGATTTTTGATATTTTGATAATGTATTATTGATAAGCGTATACAGCCTAAAAAGTAAATTTTGGTATGATTACATTTGCATGCAATCTCACTGTGAGTTTTTTGTATATTGTACATTGTACTTTGGACACACACGAAAATTGTTTGCTTACCTTGCGTCCGGCTTCGTTGTTGTGCAGATTCATGACGGTGATGGCGCCCTGTGACTTCTCTGTGGCGTCCATGATGTCACGGGCCGTACGCTCGCCGAACCGGACGTTGTCGCTGCAACCACCCCACGTCCAGCCGTCACCACCTGTTAAAGGCCAAACAGACATTTGAAAAAAAAGATGTAAATTAATGCCGATATAGAACAGAATACAAGACGTTATCGTAAGTAACTTGACAATAATCATTGCGAACGATGTTACTACCCAAGGAACATATGGAATCGTGATGAAAAATCCTATCTGATTTTGAATTGATCGATTAAATAAAGGTTTTATTGTCATCTCACGCACAGCAACCAAATGGTTGAATTTCGGATAAAATTCATCATTTGTGATGAGACTCATCTTTGCAGAACCATGCGTTACAAAAATACAGAAAATATAAAATGAAACATTAGAATCATTTACGCTTGTACAGTGCTATAGCTTTTTAATATAGCTGTAAAATGGTGTTTGTTCTTCTAGGTGGGCACATTAAATTCAGTCACATTGGTATGATTGTGAGAGATAAAAGTCATATTCCATTCAATTCACTTGTGAAAAATCCCACTCGTAACAAAAAAGGCATCGTAATAGATCCATTCAAATCTATTACATTCACACAGATACGCATGCATCCATAAGCATGAAATTACAGTCTTCCAGCTATTTTACTCTTTGAGTGAAAAGATATGATATTTTCGATATATTATTTCACCAAGGACAGTAAAACAATTTATTTTCATTTTTATTTATTTATTTATTTTTTTACGCTCACCTGTTTCGCCGGATCGCTTGTCATCACAGCCGCACTTCTCGAAGACACCTTGGCTGCAGTTCCGGGTGAGTGTGTACATGACTCCCGCCGAGGCGATGGCTTGCACGAACGACATCTCTCTGGTAGCTGCATTTGTGGAAGACAGAAGAGAGAAAGAGAAAATAAGTTAATAAGTACAAATGGTATGCGGAAAGAGCTTCTAACTTTAACTAGATGGGGAAAATGGGGACAGACAAAGAGCTGGAGAGAACAAGATAGAAAGATAGAAAGGTGGGGAGGGAATTATTTATCACTCCGACAAAAGTTTGACTTCTTTAATTCTCACCAAAAGTATAATTCATCCTCTATATAATGTTGACATGCCGTTCCTCTTATGTACATTGTGCTGTTGATTACGTTGAGATGGAGAAACCGACGGACTTGAACTTAAATACTGCATAAACGTGGCATTAAATACATCTAGGTAATGTAAATACTCCAACAATCCATTGTGCTAACTAAGAAGAATTAATTCTTAAAATATTCGCTGTGATGAAAGAAAAAATATGTCTGGTAAGTTTGATTAACCCACTATGTTGTTGATTACGTTGAGATGGAGAAACCAACGGACTTGAACTTAAATACTGCATAAACGTGGCATTAAATACATCTAGGTAATGTAAATACTCCAACAATCCATTGTGCTCACTAAGAAGAATTAATTCTTAAAATATTCGCTGTGATGAAAGAAAAAATATGTCTGGTAAGTTTGATTAACCCACTATGTTGAAGAAGCCATCATGCCGACGGTGTGAGGTTGTTGTTTATTTAATAATTTGTTTGTTTGGCATATATACCTTGTGCGCTTGAGAAGACGGCATCTCTCGGACAGTTCCACTTGTCCCAGCGAAACTGGTAGCGACACTCGCCGACCGCCCTGTTGATTCCCGCCGAAACGCTCTCCACGTACTTCGTGTGACCCTGAGAAGATGAAACAGAGAAGAACAGAAAAAGGAGTTAAGAATACAACTTTGCAAATCTCGAAATCTACACATCTAAACAACATCATAATCAACAACAACAGCGTCAACAAACGGATGGCTTCCCTAAGCCATAACGAAACAGTAGACTGATCGCCACAAGATCCCATGCATACTCAGGTAAGGGGTCAACTCTGTGAATGAAGAGTGACCATTTGCATTATTCCAAAGCTCGACGGGGAGGTATTAAAATCAAGTGCACTCTTGCTAGAGAGCTAACAATAAGAACTTCCGTCGAAGATTTTTGAGGGGCTAAGCGGACAAAAAATAT
Organism: Diadema setosum; assembly: GCF_964275005.1. Classification (NCBI taxonomy): domain Eukaryota; kingdom Metazoa; phylum Echinodermata; class Echinoidea; order Diadematoida; family Diadematidae; genus Diadema; species Diadema setosum. The sequence continues at coordinate 34,345,922 of NC_092689.1, forward strand.
ACATGTACAATTGTATTTCTTTGCACTTTTTCGGGCGTAAATTAAAACGAAGAGACACGTCACAGCAGGAACGCTGATGATGCCTTTTAAAAAGTTTTTGGAGGATAATCTTTTGACCCAGCCATTCAAAGAGAACAGAATGCTTTCTATTTTATCGGCTAGAGGCAAGGATATACAACACAAATGACAACTAATAAGAGCAAGAGTGTGCCTATATTTACTGCGAGTGTTATCTGCTTAGTTTCACATCTAAACTTTCTGATTTTTTTCCACAGTCGACAATTGCAGATAATTGCAAATCGTCAGGAATAATGATAAGAATGACTGCAATGACAAAGGTCAGACGGACTAAAACGTAAAACATCTCTTTTTATACAATTCGGCCATGCGCAGTTCCTGTCATTTTCGGTTTAGTTGCAAAACTCGTCATCATCGATTTTGGGGCATGTTCCCTTTCTCATTGCTTGCATGGCAGATTACATTTTTGGCCCAGTCATAGACACCACGCAAGTACTGCTCTTTTTGGGTAGTGGGAGAGAGAGAGAGAGAGAGAGAGAGAGTAAAACCTTCTTTAGAATTATCTGGGTAATTATCTCCATGGGTGAGTCGAAACGTTAAGGACGGCATCCTCCTTGTGAGGGAGCGGGTAATTATCGGAAGTACACACCGGCATTGTGTAAGATAGCCCCATTATGATACCTCAGGGAATTTCAAAAGGTCTATTATACGTTTTAATTAACACGTTGGAGGAGAAAATGGCGGATTTCAGAGAGTGATCTAGACGTTCGGCTGTGCAAGCCAGATCAATACGGAACGCCCTTGGAATTGAGGGTCGAAATGACGTCATGCATGTGAAGCTGTTCCTCACGTCTTTCCTATGCTAAATCTAAATCGAATGCACACACCCAACGACGAGGGCAAAGCTTAACGGATATTACATAGGAAAGTTTGTACCCCAATGACCTCTCCAGAGAGTAAATAGGCCTAACCGCTACACGATAATGATGGAAAACGATAGTGAAAATAATACTGCAAGGAATGTTTCTTACCTTGGATCCCGACAGTAGGACATTGCTGACTGGAGACCTGGGGAATGACGAAGGAAATAAAATAAGAATGATGAAATGATAATGAAAGGAGCAGATAGCAGGCACTTTACGGATGTCAGATAATAATGACAATATAGATTAGGAGCAATGACAATAAATTGCAAAAGCAGATGAAGAAGACAGAAGCGCAAATATTGGAGAGATATCTGAAGTTCATGTTGCACTTACAATCATAACGACCACTCTACCCAAAATATTCGGTATTATGTATCAATTTCTTGCAAGATTTTCACCTAATAAGCACGTTATACAAATGTGTTGTACGGCAAAGCGTAAGGCACTCTCGTTCCCCCGAAAGAGATGTCTTTCGGTTTTGCATCTACAATGAATACCGAACATAGAAAAAAATGTTATGTAAATATGCTTCGCAGTTGTGTAGGACAGTATCTTAAGCAATGGTCAACAATATCAGCTGATTGAATCGATTCTTAAACTTAACGTGAAAGAAATTAATGTCAGATGAGGTAAATATTCCAATCTGTCGACATCACACAGCAATGGACTACATTACCCACATGGCAAGTCAACACACATTTCTTCATCTCTTTTGCGACATAAATCTCCACTAGTTAACTCAAAGCTAGTTCGACAGAACTCGAAATAAGTGAACGTGTGTGATAGGAGTACTAGGTTTATAAAATGAAAGTGGTCGTTCGTAAGGGACCCCGTTCATAAGTAGGTCCTACAACTTGTAGGTGGCTTACCATAGAATCCCCTGAAAGACGGGTGCTTGAACAAGAAGTAGAGTGAAGACGAGTAGGCTCCGGAACATCACGGGATGAAGAGCATCCATGGTCGTGGCAGAAGTACAAACAAATGTGAATGTGTAACTGGGAGTAACTGGAATCAAAGTATTATAGATCCAAGCAATAAGCCCTGGTTCACGAAAAGGCAAGTGTTCAACAGTAGATATAGAGCAGATCAGATGGAAAACGTAAAGTTGCTTGATAAGACTCGAGGAGCTAAAAAGGCGTATGAACTCAGTAAACTCCAGATGACGAATGAGGAGTTCCTTGAGCTAAGACATTTACTTATACTGGTTTGATACCACCTTGGCCTATCATGTCGATTAAGCACAATAAGGGATGATAAGTCCCTTTCAAGAGCGGGGCAGAAGTTCCCCCATTGGCGCGGCGAACATAAGTGGGCGTGGGACGGACCAATGGGCGGTCAGTTCGCATCACCGTGAACAAGCGGAGGGGTACGATCAAAGTAACCGAGCGACGTGCTTCTTTTTGTTTTGGCGGGTGAGCTGAGAGCTTTATTGTTAGTGGCTGTCTGCGCTGAACTGAAGAGTTTCACGTTTTACCGCTTTGAAAACGCGACGCTCACCCGCTGCGCTTTCAATTTAAAGGAACAAAAGGGGTATTTAGGGATCTGCTGGTCGCGTTAAAACTACCTTCCAGTCATCTTACGCTCCCTTTTTAAGAAAGTTGAATGGGGAAAAAAGTGACCTCGACGCAGGCGTATTACTGCCAGGATCTGGTGGATGATGAGAAACAAGGGATTAAGGAAGAGGGTAAAAGGACTGCTTTACTAATAAGAAAGCAAGCTTTCACAAAAATCCTAGGCCACAGATTTTGGCTCCATCTCCGCTTGATGGTGGGAAACTAAAAGAAAGAAACTAAGGAGACTGCTGGTGAATACAGTGTATACATCTCAATGCTTGGCTTGTATTGATATGTGCTCTGCATGTCAAGTCTCAAACCAGGACTTTTTTAATACTCCACGAGAACTTGTCCCAACAAGTGCATCTCAGTTATATGGGTCTGTTCGTTTTGCGATCGGAAAATCTCGACTCAGATACGTAATATCAGCAAAGTTGTCTGTATATACTCACAACCATTGAAAGGGATAATTTCAGTATCTGAAATGTATGATAGTAACTGTGATGTGATCACGCAATCGAAGAAGTGTACAAGCTACAAGCAGGAGTAATGATAGCAGAAAACAGAAATACATGAAATTACAGAGGTAGCTGTCGCAGCAGATAGGGACCTGTATAGTGTAAGCTTTGAGCAAGTAGGCGTGAGGGTATGCATCTCACTTAAAGTCTTTGCATTGCATGGTTGTCCGTGGACAAAACAGAGAAAAAGCACACATGACATAGTATATGTATCATTATGTTTGTTGATTTTCCACTGATTACACAGTAACACTCCCAAATATCTACCACAGTTGCTTCGCTCTCCCCACCGTCCGAATTAACTGCACTCAACCAGATACCACTTCGATCCAGATAGTGCATGTTTAAAAAGAAATACGAACACAAAAGTTATAGTGAACATAATACCGATAATACTGTGTCCTTCTTGGCACACATTGTGGAATAGATTGCCAGGGGAACTTTGCTCTTCACCCTTAGTACCTTTTTTTTTTTTAAAGAAAAGGAGTGCAAGAATTTCTGAATTTCTCTTGGAGCTAATAACGCTTTAATAAAACCACAGTTCAACAGTATTGTTAATTGTATCGTTATCATTTTCATTATTATAATTACCATTATGATTTTTCATTATCTATCATCATTATCATGTACACATTATTACTATTGTTGATATTATTAGTATTTTTTGTTGGTAGTAGCAGTAGTAGAGGCAGTAGAAGAAGTAATAGTAGCAGTAGTAGTAGTAGCTTTAGAAATGGTAATATAAACACTTCCTTTATATCATAGCTTTGATAATAATATACTTGATGAAAATGATAGCGACATGGTGCTAATTGCTATTTCATTGTTGTTGTTACCATAATTGTAGCAAGTACAACAACAAAATAAGGAAAAGGAACAACTTCTTGTTGCTTTTCGTTCTATTTCATTTCTAAATTGCATTCAACAAATCAGTTGACTATACCGAGTCATTGAAGACATTTAGTTGTTTTTTCTGCTTTGTTGCTATTGCACTTTGCTATTCAACAGCTTTCTATTGCTTTTCTATCAATATATATACATATATATATATATATATATATGTATATATATATATATATATATTTTTTTTTTTACATGTATTCAGCAAATTAATGACCTAAACCGAGTCGCTGAAGACAGTTTGCTTTATTTCTATTGATTGGTATTACACGTTGGTATTGAACAATTTTGTATTACATTTCAAATAATTTATTTCTAACATGATTCAGCAAAGTCAATTACCTAAATCGAGACAGTGAAGGCATACTATAATAACTCAGGACCTATAACTTTTTTTTTCAGTCTGCTAGTTGCTATTGCGCGTTGCTATTAAACATCTTTTTATTGCTTTTCGATCAATTCTATTTCTAACATGCACTCAGGAAATCAATATTGCCTATATCGAGTCAGTGAAGACATTAGTTTTTTTTTTCAGTTGGCTGCTGTTGCACGTGCAATAACGTGCGGTCGTGATCAATGTGAGAACTTTTTCCTCCCTCCCAGTCAAGTCGTTAACCTGCCTTGGACTAAATTCCGTTAACCGGATTCCATTTGTATTTTGTGTTTCTTTCTCTCAAACAGCAACAACAGCAATGAATCACATAAAATAATGATAGTTCTATTTCTAATGATTTTGTAATGGGACGACGGCAGTTGCTCAAAATGTAGCTACACATATCTACAGGGTATATGGCAAGGCGGACCGAGAGTGCGTGAATTTACACGAGAGTGAGTAAAAATCGTGGTTCATTGTGGAGAAAAAAAAATTGAATATACGTGTGAGGATGGAACCATTCACCAACTGTAGTAGACCAACAGTATGTTACGCATCAAAACTCCAAAGCTGCAATCTTTTAGACTTCTAGCTACATTATTCATGATGGCTTTCACAAAAAGAAGAAGAAGACGGAGTAGAAGGAGGAGGAGGAGCGTGTAGGAAATTATGACCTTGACATGTTGATGAACCAAAATAGATGCAGAAACACTCAAAAGCGTGGGCGACAGAAATTTTAGCGAGTTTTCTTTATTTTTACTATCATTATGATCCCCGGACAATCTAAGCCTTCCAAACGTCACAGACGGAGCACGGTACAGAGTACGACTATAATCGACTCCTACCTATCGGGCAATGTTGAAACATTCTTTAAAAAGAATAACAGCTTTGTTCGTCCTCAGTAATTGTGATTTTTCTGTCCATTACTTTGATAACGAACCTCTCTTTATGTGCTCTCTCTTTCCCTCTCTCTTCCCACGTACATAACACACCTAAACGCACACACACACATACACACACACACACACACACACACACACACACATATATATATATATATATATATATATATATATATATATATATATATATATATATATAAAATGTAGTGACAGATAGATGGATAGATAGATATATAGATATGTTGTATGTTTGTTTTTCTGCTTTACAGCGTTTTATTCTGCACTGCATGCTTTCTTTGTTTGTATCTTTTTATTCTTCTATCGATTATTACTTTTTCACTATCATCAATAAGTTCTTATTTGGTGGTTTTTTGTTGTTGCTGTTGTTTGTTTTTTTGTTTTTTAATTGAGGGTGAGTAGGGGATAGGGGTTGTCGACTGTCACTAAAGGCACAATTCACTGTTACGTTGGGAAGAGTGCAGTGGATGCTTAACATCACAAGTACGTGGGTGGTAAGAAAGAGCACTTGAAAGTGAAAGCGGATGATATAGCTACGAGAACAGATTGTGTCACTGTTTTAGCTAAAATGACGTCATCAAAGCATTAAATTGTGTATGTAAGGAAAATAATGAGGGCACACTTTCGAGCTCAGACAGAGAGCGGTTACATATACTGATCACATGAGCAGAAAAGCAAGAACATCTGCTGTTACTAAATGATATTATGTTATCAATGCTGTGTCGCAATTGAAGCAAGACAACCACGGCCAGCAATATGACAGCATGACAGGTGCAAGGATAAGTCTCGAAGAGATGACTGTGTTTGGAGGACCTATAATAATCCATACAGTCATCAGAACATGTATACGTCCGATTGGGCTTTCTCGTTTGGATGATCAATACAAACTGAAACCAGGGTAAAAAGGTCTACATACACTGTACATAGGCATGTGTAATCGCCTCACGCACATATTGTACTATCATAGAATTTAGGTAGAATGTACATTGAATTTTTCAAAAAACAAAAACAAAACATGCCTACAATGTAATTAAAGTGCAGACAAAAAACATAATGCCTTCAAACATCGTTCCAGAAACCATGAACAGGTTCACTGATGAATTATCATATTGAAATTGCCACAGGACACAATTATTGAAAAAAAAAAAAATCACAGTAGAAGCGTCTTATGGGAATCGAAGCACGTCAGATTTGACATGCCATGTCACTTTCCTCACCTAGTTGAGAACGCCAATTCATTAAAAAATCGTTCACCGCTGCGGATACATCAAAGCTTTGCACGGAGTTATTGTCTTGCAGACTACAAACTTTCCTCCTTTTGTCTGGCATGGGAGCGCGCAAGTCAAAGAGCTAGCCCTTTTGTCGCCTTTTGAATGAAAGAGCGGGAAAAGCGCTGCACCGCGCGCGTGTCAGCGTGCACAGCGTGAAAGTGTGTGCTAACGACAGGAAGCGTGGATTCAATGGTGGCATACACAGTGTTTGGCTTTGTTTCACATTTTGTGCACAAAATTACAATCTGGTGATGGTTGTCATGACAGCCCAGATTTCATTGGCAAAACTTTAAAGCAAACAGAGCAACAGTCATCTTCAACTTAAAAGTAGTAGTAGTAGTAGTAGTAGTAGTAGTAGTAGTAGTAGTAGTAGTAGTAGTAGTAGTAGTAGTAGTAGTTGTTGTAGTTGTTGTTGTTGTTGTTGTTTTTGTATATCTTTAATCACTCCAGATGAGTTCGAATTAAACCTGTCTATAGTAGTCTTTTCAACTAATATTTTAAACACCATGGAAAGGAGACTGATACTATGAAGATGTTTCTATGTGTTTTAGTTTAACGTTCTTACTATATAGTATTGTTATCAATGGGTGTTTCTTGCTGCTGCAGAACTAAAATGTTTTTCAGTGCGGAATTCAAAACTGATTCTTTTGACTTTATTACCTTGGCAACACATTTCAGGAAAAATAAAGTTACTGTTTTTATATTATAAATCTCTCTCTCTCTCTCTCTCTCTCTCTCTCTCAAATACCACTTTATTGTAAATTTCTCTTGGCTGGCTGATTTTATACAGACATGACAGATTGAATGAATTTGAACGTTTCTACCAATAAATTCTCCAATATAAGATATGCAGTAAAATTCAAATATTTCATTTCAAGTGATGAGAAAATATCTTTCTGCAGCAAAACTCCGTGAAATATACCACTATATTTTGTTTGAGTTGGCTTTAATCAATATCATAAACTCAAGCAAAATGGAATGCCCGAGGTTTCATCCAAATGGGAGTTGTCAAACACAACAACAACAACAGAACTTGATGTCGGCCTTTATATGACGCTTGTGTTTTCGAAAGTTATATTGGTCAGACACATTATAAATGGTACTACAGGTAATGATGTATAATCAAGTCTCTATTATAGTCTCTATATGCAGTTTCACGCAAAATAATCTTCGCTCATTTTCTTATATTATTTTGTTTGAAATGAACGGCGACAAATTAAGTTAAAAGTCAGCTGCAACAAGGTTTCGATTGCAGAGCTGCAATAACTGAGTACTAGTATTTTTTTTTTATGAGAAATGGTTTGTAACCGCATGATTTTTAGTGTAACTAATTGTAATATTTAGTGATATTTTCTTTTTTGCATATATGAAATTGAACGTTAAACTCACAGCAAAGAACAGAAGTTCTTCTGTGTCTAATGCTAGCGTATCTTGTTAGCAATTTACATTGCTTCGTTCTTCTAAATTCAGATTGAACTTGGAATGGATGTTTGTGCATGAGATTTTGCAAGATGTTACGAAAGTTGCAAAGTTGTTATACCTTTTCACCAAATTGTCAGTCATCAAAATCATGCACCGTATCCACTGTGTCTTGATTGATTAACAACCCCGCCCTCCATCTTGACGATGTCAGCAATAAAGTATGTTAAAAGAGAAGGCAAGATCCATCTTTTTCTTTATCTTTCACACCGCCAACACACTCCTTGAAAGGCAAACAAACAAACAAACAAACATTTGAAATTTTATTTGATTCTGTCTTGTAGCTTAAGTCATATTCATATTATCATAATGTACACATTTCTTTTTGCTCAAATGAATAGACAGTGCCGAAATAGTGTTTTCTCTGTTTGTTTGTTTTTTTCAAACATGCGGGTGTGTTTTTTTTTTTCAATGATTTACACGATAGCTTTCATTCAAGAACTTAAAAGCCTCTACTTTTACAAGACGTCGAAAATTAGACAGTATATCGTCAGTAAGTATACATAGTAAGGACAATATTCTCATTACAAAACAAAGCCTACCGCGCACGCGGCTCCCCGCATTGTGTCTCGGTGAGTCAAAGTTTTCGTCCACCGATTTCTATAGAAAAATATTTTCTATAGAGATCAGTGTCTTAGCCTAGTCATCTTTTGATTCCGTGAGTCAGGTGAAAGAGAGAGTGTTGTCATTGTTCCCCGGAAGTAGTCAAAGAATAGGTCACTGCGCGTGCGTCTAATAGCGTTCTATTGTGAGTGTTAGGCACTGATATCTGTAGGAAATTCTATAGAGACCAGTGGCGTAAGAGCAAGGCCAATACTTTTTTTTAAAAGAACATCGCATATGTATCCCGTACAACACACTGCCATCTGGCATTTCTGTACACACAGTGTATCCCTGTATAACACACTGTGCGATAGCTTTCTTTGATACAGTCATGTAGAGTTGTATAATTATGATTGGACTATAAAAATTATGTTTATCTGACAAAGTTTATAGGACAGGGTCAAACGTGTGTTTTTGTTTTTCTTTATCCATTATTCTATAAACAACTCAAAAGCTGATCACTTAATATAATATGTGACATGAAAAGCATCATTCTTTATCAAGACCAAATAACTTGAAGAAAAAATGGAGGGCCTCGATTTCTCGGAATTGATCGAACCAACAGAATATAGTTATGATTTCACTATTGCAGAATTTATATAGAAAATTATGAGGCTTGAAGTTCTAATCACACACTACTCTTTCAAAATGCATTATCTTACAGTAGAAGGACGGAACCATTTGAATTTTACAGATAACGTAATAAAACGGTGATGCTTAATTTCCGAGAATGCGAGAGCTTGCAGTTAACTCTATCCTGAACATGTATCTAAAAAAAAAAAATGAGGATGAGATCTATATATTATGGAGTTATCACACTGTCATACTAAAAAGGTACTATCTATAGGCAAGCCCAGCACTTCATTGACTGTACATGCAAGAGCCAAAACGAAATACTCAAGAATATGATAACTGGAGTTTATCACAAAATTTTACTCACACAGGCCTTCTGTTTTTGCAACCCCTTATATAGCCATGATATCTTCTATACCATGTATTCTTTTGTTATAAGTTTGCAGTCCTATGACGCTATTGCCACGTGTCTAATGTGTATCTATAACAGTAATGTTCACGTAACTTATCGAGATTCAAGAGATGTTTGGGTTTATCTTTCAACGGCTCCCTCCCAAGGTATATATATATATATATATATATATATATATATATATATATATATAGTGAAGAATGAAGAAATAAACTGGTAATGCATTATTTCGCCAATAAGAATGAGTTTATTGAACAACTCAAATTTTCGGTGGCCTCCACCTTCTTCAGGAGTCTCGACGGGGAATGTCAATACCAAAACATAAATTGAACATTACTAGTTTATTACTTGATTCTTTGGTAACTCTAGTAGTTTTTCCTTTCAGAAAGTAACGCAATGTGTGTGTGTGTGTGTGTGTGTGTGTGTGTGTGTCACAGAAAGGGTCCCATTTAGGCAATAAGCCGTAATTGAGACATGTAAAGGTTCCCGCGCGTGGACCGGTGCCATGAAGGAAGTTTGCAGAGACAATAGGCTGATTTGAAGCGTTTAACCTTTGTAGCTGGAAAGCGCGCCAATCAAAAGGCGAGTTGCAAGTTTTTAGTGTCGTCCCATCAAAAACCCGGAAACGGCGGCGCCACGAGCGCGAGCGTTGATAACGTTTTGTTCTTGCAACAACAAAGAAATCTTTCGCTGAATGAGAGCGCAAATCACTATAAGCATAAGCTGTCAAGCGAGCGATGTTCAAGCTTAAAGTTTGAAGATCACTGAAAAGGTTGTACTCATATTCATGTTCAGGTGTGTATTATTTCATAATGGCAAATACTGATATTCGGAAATGTTAAACGGTTCACCTTACAGAATACAGTCTTTAACGTTACGTTTGTTTATGTTGTTTTTGTGTCTTTTTTACTTGTCTATTTCTGTTTGACATTAAACAAGCAGTGGGTGGTTCGGGTAGAATATATACACGAGTATAATGCAAGGTATACTTCATGATATATTTCCGCATAAAAAAATAATTATAAAGATTACCTCATCGTATATTCTTGCTTGAAATTTCTAATACAAGAAAAACATGCCTCCGGGAGAAAACAATGAATTCTCAATCCCTACCCTCAACTTGTACAAAATACGATGAAACGAAAAACACGCAAATACGAAATGCCTGGTATGTATTCCTATAGTCAAAGGGTCTGCTGTAATAAATCAATCTTAAAATTCAGCATCTTTCAGCAGGTATTCTTCTCTGATATATATATATATATATATATATATATATATATATATATATATATATTATATACATATACAATAGTGAATATTTTCTGTCAATTCTCAAATCATCTTTCTTTGAATTCCTTTCATTTTATCTATTTATCCTAGCTGTTCTACTTCAGCACTCAACAAGATACAACAACTTGAAGATTATCAATATAGGACATAGCGTAGTACAGTGTATAGGCCTACAGCAAAAAAAAAAAAAAAGAAAAGAAAAAGAAAGAAAAAACGAGAGAGAGAGAGAGGAGGGGGAGGGAGGGAGAGAGAGAACCCACACACGAACAACCTGGTCAGCTATGAAACAGAACAAAATAAACAGAAACCCAGGAAAAACACACGAAAATAAACAAAAACAAAAACAAAAACCAATTCGTGATGCCGCAACACAGGAAGAGACAATGAGTCACGCAAAGAAACTCTCATAAAAACAGTATTTGTTGAGAATAGGATCCTTTGGGAAAGTATTGGGCACCATTGTTTGAAATATTGCATAGTAAGATATGGGATATAAAAAAGAGAAGTTTAAATTTTGCAAGAGAGCCAACTAAAGACGCAGTAAGGATGAAAATGACTATCATGCAAAATCGCGTAAATGATTGAATATAGATCGTATATACAAAATAAGGACGGGTGAGTAGCCAAGACACAGTACGAGTACTCGAATCTTCTTCCGAGCCATTGGTATGCGGAGTCCATGTTTGATCTGTTACGCATGTGCACTCCGACAATACAAGTACTGAACAACAGAGAACCTAAAATGCACCCTTTACTGATCATCTTGGAAACTATTTAGCAACAATGATTTTGCTTACGTTTAAAAACGTATAGGGAGGAGAACCTGTAATATCCCATTATATATTTGGCTCAAGAGCGCTTTCTTGGGGCCAAATATTGGTAAGAACTTTGATGTCATTCGACGTAGGTGGCGGCATCACATTCAGGACGCGAATGCGTTTTGGGAAGTTGTACGCCACATTACAAGGCTAAAAATAGCTTCCGTCTTAACCCTGCCGGTTTGTTGTTATTATGGTTTGTTGTCAAGTGATGGTAATCTTGCCCATGTTAGGAGTAATGATGCATGTACGATGTTCTGCTATGTGCTGCGAATTGATTCTTTGATACCGCCCGTAGTCAGTCAGCAGTCCAGAGTGAGGGGTTGGGGTGGGGTGGGGGGGGGGGTGGGGGTAGTAGAAAGACTTCCCGTTGAAGGTGCGTGTAGATGTTTTGTGTACTGTAGTGCGCCCGTATACAAGATCACGCAGCTATGCCTGGCGACAACAGATAATGAGCATGACTAATGACGCATTGCCAACCTGTGACAGTGACACGCAAATGCGTGACTGCAGACTTCAGAGGGTGTGACCGCCGCGAGAGTTCAACCACGTCACGTGATATATTAATGGGGATCTGGGCCCATTAATGAGAATAGCTCTGTACATCAGGCTTTTCCCATCTGAGCAGACCTATATTTCATTAATGTACTGTATTCATTCATTTGATTTCTGGAATCATTACGTTTACCCGATGTCGGCTTTTGGATTGAGTTGGAAGCGGGTTATCTGAGAATGATGTAGGATCGGACATGAACGGAGTAAGGCTCTTGACTGAATGTTGTTTTGTTTCCATCGAGAAGTGTAGACCTTCTGCCGTCTACCCCCCCCCCCAAAAAAAAAAACAACAACAACAACAACAACAAACAAACATCAAACAGACTTATGTTTGCTATTACATTGTACAGACGAGGTTCCAAAGACGTCACCAAAAGATGGATCAACTTGCTGAAGGGCAGAAACTGCGCATGCGTGGCAAACACGTAAGTGTTTCATATCCTACTTTGTTTTTGCCCTTCAGGCAAGTTTTTGACGTCACGAAACCTCGTCTATAAACTATACACAATACGGCTTTCTCTTTTATTCCGTTATGTTCATGCATACTATATATATATATATATATATATATATATATATATATATTCATATTATATGCATAATTATACTCAAGTTCGGCGGTTCACCGTAGGTCACTGAAGGGTCAACTTTAAATTTGTACGGTGACGTCACGGCCTTGTGAATCTACTAATACTTTAGTGAATGCGTGTCGTCATTGGTGTCGTCATCACTGAGCAGTCGATATCAATATCAATCCTCATGCTGACTCTTAACTACAGGCCATGCATAGTATACGTTTTACATTGTGGGATTTCCCGCCAACGTCTTAAAATGTTATCAATTGTCATTCTATTTCTATGTCCATTCTGATATTCGTATATTTGAAGCTTTGGAGTGACTTTGGTCAAACGATTGCACGTTTGGTGCTTTCAAATTCGGATTCAAGCACTCAATTCGTATTTGGACATGAAATTCCAAATTAATTAGTACTATAGCACTTTCAAGTTTTGAGTTCTCGATTTTCACAAATGAGCATTTTCGTAATACACATAAAATAGTGAATTTCACTTCTTAAATTTCATCATCTTGGTCAGCGGTTGTTTATTTGAACACTCCGATTTTTTTTTTTCGTTTGCACAACATTTCATGTGAACTTGAATACAAATCCTTCTTTTCATGATCATCACAATATTTTTTTTTTTCATATCATGAATTTACATCTTTATTTTCATTGAGACCGTTACATTCTTTTAATCATCAGGTGTGATCGACATAGATGTAAATGCACGTTTTTTGACTCCAATTCAAAATACAGTACAATTAAGTATCATAATATAATTTTTAATGGACATCGTAAAGGTTTGATTTGAATGTTCCTTTTATGAACTTGTTTGCCCATATGAGAATTTGAATATTCGGAATGAGCTGGCGACAGGTTAAGACGAGATTAAAATCAAATAATCTTTGCCGAAAATGTATATGCGCATTAACTTTACTGTTAGAATGCACAGATGAAATTTTGGTTGCCACGTTAGTGATTTTGAAAGTCGAGAAACGATTCTGAATGACGATATTTCGTTGCCTTTATAGCGTGAATAATGAATGAAAATGAATGCTTGAATTCTACTAATCATCAACGTGAAATTGAATGACAAAACAATGAATAAATTCGCCAGGAAAACTTCGAATATTCAAGATTAGTTCATTCCGATTTCTACTATGTTAGTAACGCATGGCATAATGTACATTTATATTTTTGGTTACTGTGTATTTTGTTTAATTTGAATGTTCTTTTTATGAACCTGTTTGCCCATATGCGAATTCAAATACCACTATGTACATGGAAAGAGATGGCGACAGGTGGAGACCAAAGTTAAATAACCATTGCCGAAAATGTGTGCGCATTCAATGATTTGGAATGCGCAAATGCGAAATTGATAGTTGAATTTGTCAATTTGAACGAAAAAAAGAATATGAATGACGGTATTTCGATGATTGAGCAAATTTGACGAAAATGAATGGTTTCAATATGAAATTGAATGACAAAACAATAACATTGGCAGGGAAAACCTATTAAAATGCTTTCGTCTTCCTTCAGTGATGAATAGCGTATAGTTTTTGTTTTCTTTTTCTTCTTATCGTGGATGACAACGGGAGATGTGATATCCGTATAATAATACGGATCATCAATATCTAGAATATCAATTCCTGCTTAAAACTGCAAAGAGACTCTTACAGTGTAACTCTCTTTCTCTCAATCTCCCGAAAGACCTGTATCTTATACAAGCTTAAGGCTTCTCTGTATGTTTCTCCCACTAAAAGGAGTAAGATTTAGCTAATTGCATATAGACACTTTATTTTTTTTTTTCGTTCTCCAAAAGTCAATGTCATATACCTTAGGTTTTATATCTACATCAGGTTGTAGACCTACTATTTTCTTACTTCAGAATTAGTAAACTTGCTGGTTTTGAATTGTCTGGTTTAAAACTGTATTATATGTATATCATTACCAGTCATACGTTCCTAATGACAATTTGATTATGTTAATTTTGTGTCATGTTTATAAGTGAAAGTGGCAAATAAATGTTAATGTCAATTCATGTTAAAGTCAAGGTGGAAACGGAAAGAATAAAAAGCATTCCGTGATTGAATTGAGTGTATAGCTGTGGGATATAATGATATTTAGATTCTTAAGAGTTTTTGTTATATAACAGATAGCGCCTTCTAACCACACCGGGGTTCTCAAGGCGCTGTCGCTAATATTTATACTGTGACGTTTTCATGCAATGCTGTGCGGCGTATAACATTAAGCGTCCCATATACGTTGTTTTGCTGTAGGCCCTATATGTCATGATCAAAATTTTAACAGTTATAGACGAATTGTCACTGCCAGTCATTATTATCAAT
This sequence comes from Diadema setosum, assembly GCF_964275005.1. Classification (NCBI taxonomy): domain Eukaryota; kingdom Metazoa; phylum Echinodermata; class Echinoidea; order Diadematoida; family Diadematidae; genus Diadema; species Diadema setosum. Next base: position 34,361,041 of record NC_092689.1, read on the forward strand.
ATGGTAACATTGCCACTCACTGAGGAAGGTGGGAAGATTCACCCATACAAGTGGCGAATCTCGTGTGAAGTATTATAACCTCTTTGCATTCAGCCCATGCAAAAGTGAACGCACGCATCGCATTGAATGATGAATCACAAATAATGCAATGGTTCATGGCCTGTGATTGTGACGTCATACCAAGTCATTTTATCTCGGAGAAGTTCCGGGTTCTTCCCTCCGTGCGGCGTGAGCCTCATGGGATAGCTGTGTATGAGTCCTCACGTAATGTCATTATTATGCCAAAAAGCACACCTCTTACCATTGCATTATGAAGCAGAATATCATCTAACGTTGATACATTGATATCTCGACAACAACATTGTATACACTCATAGCATAAACGTTTTTTTTTTCTTTTTGTCCGAATTGATATGATTAAGTATGTCGCTTTTTCTACTGCACCCCTCCTATATTTGATATACTAGTATTCGACGGCAACAATGGAATACAATTTTTTGGCTACAAAAATTCATTTGTACTCTGGACCGAAAAACCTCATTTTCCGCTATAACATCAGAAAAGTCGGGAGTCCGTCACGACGACAATTAGCCCCCACTCCGCCACTTCGAGATGGGGGGGGGGGGGGGCTGCTTACTCTTGCACCCCATTCAGGTGCATTACTAGTACTTCACCCCCCCCCCCGCACACACACACACACACACACACACACACACATTGATATACCGTTCTCTTGTCCTGCATGAGCTGACCTGAAAATAAACTGACACTAATTATAAAAAAACAAAACAAAACAAATTTTTCTTTCTCAAGGATATCGGTCGTAATAGTCTCAATTACGAATTTCAGAGATACAGTTAAACCATTCATTACTCAATATCTCCGTTTCCTTGCAAGCAAATTTTCGCTGTATCTCTTCCTTATCATAGTCGAGTTAAAAAGGAGAAATGAATCTCTTCCTTCGCATCAAAATATTCAAAATTTGCACAGATTTAACATTGGTTCAAGGAGGAGTTATGGGGTTCTTTACAGGGGCCAGGGTGGGGATCATTGACCCTGACCCCTGACCTGACCCCCCCCCCCCCCCCCCATTCCGCGACCCGGCCTGCTGTAGATAATGTGAAAGAAACTTTAAAAAATGCTTATATTATAGACTTTATCCGTTTGAATGTGCATTAGATATAACCGTGTTTATACCATATGGAACAGTTAAAATAAATAAAAATAAATAAATAAAAATACTATGAGATTGGAAGTTGAAAAGCATGAACCACTGGCTTCTCCTCGTTTCCTTATTGTTCCATTTGCATTTAGGGAGTATTTTAGTTATTTCAGCTATTTCAGTTTGATCTTGTTTTTGCTTTTTCCATTCATTAATCCCTTCATTTCTTCCATTTCCAACAGAAACGTATAAATATTTTACAGAAATTGTATACATCACAATGCATAATAGAAGGCATAAGTTTACAGAATATTGTGAGTATACGGAAAAGCTGGAAATGGGGAGGAGTGCTTGTACGGTGCATTCCCCTATACACGTAATGCAACAAATCCAGTGAAAATCGTACAAAACTACTACAACCGTGTACAGTCCATTGTAGAAAAATGTATATACTGACATATTAAATTCACAGTATACGTATACTATAAATCACGATAATCTTTAAAGTATGATTTTAAACAAATACACTAAGTGAAATCAAAGAAATCATAACAACAATCCACCTATGTCCAATTAGAGAGAAAAGAGAAAAAATAGCAGGAGTCCAACTGCTATCTTAAGCAGGCCAGAGTCATAAAAACAGACAAAAGAAACATTATGTCAGAGTCAGTGGGACTCGAACCTGTCATCTATACTGCTTTCCGGGCAGTGACACGATGAACATGGAACAAATACCCAAGCTCCGAAATTTTGACATTGTTATGTTAAGTATATATAGTCCAAGGCGGACAAGGCATATTAGATGAAAGAAAGATATTATTCAGAGAGGTAAAGGTTTCTTTCAGAAAAATATTATTGTATTGTATATACTTAGGCCTATCTTAGTAATCTGCCATTGAAACTTGTATTGCACTAACTTATAACTAATTTGCCATAGAAACTTGTATTGTACTAACTTATAATTAATTCAACAAAATAGATCACCGGGTCCACAAACACAAGATGATTATACTGTTACTTCCGAGATTCTATTTTCATGTCGCATAGCTGGTAATGATCACCACGTAATGGACCGGATACCGTCACCGCAATATTGGGTCGAGATATGTGAAAGAATATGTCCACAGAGAGACAATACAGCACATGTCATTTTACTCTACCTTCTTTAAGATGTTATTTTGACTGATGGTATTCGACTCCCGACTATCTAATACACTTGTGGTGACCCGCACATTTTTACATCCTCTCAAGTATGATATAACTAGATTCGGAGAGCTTTCAACGAAGGATTTGACTTACCAATGTATTTGAGATCGAAAATGTATCAGGAAAATACATTAGCTCTCCCTGACAACAACGCATCGTCATATTGACGGACGAAACGAGGAGTTGGTAACCTTAAAAAAATATGATAGAATCAGTAACATTAGAATAAATTTGTAAATCTTAATTCTGCTTTTGACAGCTCATTTGACTGTTTTTGTTTTGTTTTGTTTGTTTGTTTTTTCTTGTCGGAAGCATCTTATATTTCAAACATGATTGTAAACTTAAAAACATTGGAAATGTTTCTTTCTCCTAGGTGTAGGCCCTTACCAATAGCTGCCGTCTTTTGCAGAACAGTGCAGGATGTCGATGTTTTATTGTCAGCCAAACAGCTTAGAGAATATCTATGTCATTCTGATTTTAATTCTATCCCAACTTGGTAAAGAAAACAAAGGACTGAATACCACCAACGCAAACACCAAAAACAAAACAAACATCTAACAAGGTTTTCACACATGAATAGACAAAATAAACTAACAATTTCGTATAGAAGATACACGTATTACAATAGATTCGAAAAGTGCCATTTCATTCCTTATGGATATCTTAAAAAAGTATCCTCGGCCTGATACACTGTTGAAGCGATCCCTTATATTTATTTATTAACAGTGCCTTTATGAATGTATTGATTATGCTTTCCGAGATCTCCCTGAATAAACAAAAATTGTGTTAAACGCCAATCCTTGCAATGATCTCAGTGTCATGGAATTATACCGGTACTGTTTGTGTAGGTATACCTACGACGGGGGAGGGGGGCAGTTCCACAAGGATGTGATGATGTCATCCCGCGACCTAATTAGTGATATTTATCAATAGCGCCATCTACGATTAAGTTTCCTTGGGTGTCAAACATAGAGCTGTGGATGGTGTAGTCACGGATCTCTACCACAGAACTCTTACACAGTTCTGTGATCTCTACACCCTCCTCGGTGAGGCTGTATAAAAATGAGGGACTATTGTTACGTAGAGCTGCTGCACCTACATTCACGAAGTACTAGTAGCCGTATCAGTATGCATGGCTGTGAAGTGCGCACACTCGCGATTTACGTACGTGTCCTGAACGGTACGTAGGCGCGTTCGTCAATGCAATGCCTACGCGCGCGGTTTTCCCCACTGGTTGTACGTTGTGTCTATGAGAGATTAATGTGCACGCTTTTTATACATGAAGTAAGTTTTTGACGAAGATACGATTGTCACTGGCTCTAGGCCCAGAAAGTGTGAGGAAAATCCACATTTCCAACTCCTTACAAACACAAATCTCACAAATATGGCGTTAAAAAGAATAGCAAAGGTAAGAAAAATTTAATTTAACTGCCGTATGCCTCTAATTTTGATTTGAAAGTGACTTTTACCCCCATATTTTGGGGCATAACGTGGTCTTGTTCCGTGGGGAAGTGGACGGTATGTGTTGCGCAGTAGACCATAAGCCATGCAATGCAATGGTAGGTGGCACAGCTTACAGACTGGCTGCTGAATGATGTTGGGTGCTATTGTGAAAATCACAAGATGTATAGTGTGCGCTGTTGAAGGGTAATGACGACAAAGTGGGAGATAGTCGTCAGGGAAGCTCCAAAAAAGCGCAGATAATGCAAAGATGGAATAATGTTTATGATTGTTACAGTCAATAACTAGATATTTTTATCTGATGATCTGCATGTTCAATTAGTGATTAGTATGATAAGACCAACTCAAACTGCAGATTGGACCATGATGTTACACAGAGTTGAGTCAGAGAGACATGCTGTGTCATTCCAATTCCATTCATTTTGAACTGATTCTGTATGAAGAGAGTAGACATCTATTACATGACTATTTGAAATTTCTATGGTCTTGCAGAACATGCCTTCTATCACTTGTACTAGTATATAAACTACACCAAGAAAGCGCTATGTTTAAAGAAAAAAGAATATCAGCAAGTGATCAGTTTACAAAAAGGGAAACAAAATCCTACTTTTTCTAATAAACTTTACAGATGTGTTCATGATCTTGCTACACTATACACACAGCACAGGGAGTGTACTGTACGAACTGAAATTTTCGCGTACAGAAATTTTCGCGAATTGCTACTAGGAGAACATTTTCACGTGTTGTTAATTTTGAGGTTGCGAGGTCTAACTGTGCTTATCTGTTCGCACGTTGTTATTTTCGCGGTTCAAAGGCGATTCGTGAAATTTGCGAAAATAAAACCAACGCGAAAATTTCAGCTCGTACAGTAGTTGATTGTTACAATATATTAGTCATTTGCTGCATGCTGATGTTGATGTTGGAGTGGATATGTATAAATGTCACACAGGCGTAAATGTACCGTCATATTATTTGACAGGACTGATGTCCAATGGAGCTTTGAACGATGCTATTCATGATCAGAAATCCTACACAGTGGAAAACCCAGATCATCTGCATGATCAGTGTACAGACTCGACTGCAGGATATTATTAACGAGGCTGCAATGTACAAAGTGTATGAATATTCCGGTTATTTTTTTTTTTTTGGGGGGGGGTAGCTGCACCTCAAGGTCAACATTACTAAACAATAAATTGGATAAAATGATAATAGGAGGGAAACCACTGTCTTTTTCATGTAGTGCTTTATTTTATTGAGGTGATCTTATATGAAATCCAGTCAAACAGTCAAAGAGCTGTGAAACAAAAAACAAAAAATAGTGTTCACCTTCACAAGTTTTATCGCATCAAAAGAGCCTTTCAAACATCAAGGGATAATATTTTTCTTGAAATTTTCTCATGTGAAAAGCTGGTCTTGACTTGGGTTGGCCCTTTTAGATTTGGGGGACACTACAAGTAAAACTTCCCTTTGAGTCTACGTGTTACCCATCTGCCAATGTTTGTAATGTGGTCAAGGTTTCACTCTGGGCCAACTCGGCTGTCCCTCTCAAGACCAGCCAATATTTTATCAGGGTGCTACATAACTTTATCTTACCACTTGCCCAGTCGGGCAGGCAGATTTTCAAATTTGCTGCAAAACACTCGCCCGAACATTGATTTTACTTGCCCAAGAAGAACAGTATAGAAAATCATGTCTAAGTCAAGGGCTTAATAAAACACTATCATTTGAATAAACAGCACACATTGATCCGCACGCTTAAATACAAACTTGGTCCGATCAAGTGTTGATGTTGCATTGGGGCTTCTTCATTTAAATGTTGGAAAGTTGCTGAAGTGAAATATAAAGTGTGTTGCATCACTAAACAGCCATTATCTTTGGGCTTCTGTATGGCTGACTTTGTTTGTTAGGGGAATAAGTGAAAAAGAAGGTGGCTTCAAAACTTTTTGCTTGCCCAATTCAGGCAAACATTTGTTCTCAATGTTCAAAAATACTTGCCCAAATTGGGCAAGTGCTTATGTAGCACCCTGTTTTATTTTCTGATATTCTTCCTCACCTGCGCTATACAAAATTAGGCAAGGTGCTACATGATACTATAATATTAATAATGGAAATTTTCATGCATTCTGCGCAACCAGAAGCTAGAGTGAAAATAAAAGCATGTGAATAATTTTTGCGTGCCATATGTTCCAGTACTTGATGTCTTGGTTCCATGGAATTAAAAACATGCAAAACTCTTCTTACACAGCCAAACGCTAAAAATTAGATGCGTGAAAATATCACATTTTACAGTGAGTACTTGCCCGTTTGCCTGGGGCAAGTGAAAATCAAAGTCAGGCATGTGTTTTGGAACAATGAGAAAAAATGCTTGCCCGCATTGGGCAAGGAAAAAGTTCTGAAGCCCCATTTTTTTTTTTTTTTGAACTTTCCCCCTTCAAGCCCATGAAGTCAATTATACAGAAATCCAAAGATGACTGATTAGTGATGTAACACACTTTAATTTAATTAAAGCAACTTTTCAACATTTACATGAAGAAGAAGCCCCAGTGCTATGCAACACCAAGACCCCGTTTGCCGCGGCCAAGTCCGCCTTCATTTCAGTGTAAACGCGCAAAAGGCCAAATGCGGGGCCAAAATTGACCGCGCATTTAGCCACGGTCTTGAGGTGGTCTCGGCCGCGGCCGAGCCCGGCCTTTTCTCAGTGTAAACGCAAACTGGGCCAAATGCGCAGCCAATTTTAGTCTGGCTTCCAGACCCTCTGCCCGTACTATTTCGCTATTCAGGATATTAACCCCCTCAACGTCGAAAACTAGTAAAGTTTAAGATGGTTTTGTCCTGCAAAGGATTTTTCCTTCAGCAAAGGCCTTTGCCCGAATGGCGACTTTGTCACCACGGAATCCAGTTGGCAAGGGGTCTGAAAACCAGACTATACCAAATTGCGTTTGTTTACAAGCAGAGCGCCACTACGACAAAATATTGAAAGGTTTGCATTAAAAGGGCGGCCGAGCCCGGCAGTGTAAACGGACAAAATTGCGGGGCTCGGCCCCGCAATTGAGGCTGGGCTCGGCCGCAGCTCAGCCCAGCCCCGCACTGTAAACGGGGTCTAACACTCGATCGAACCAAGTTTGTTACGCCAATGTGTTTAAGTGTGTGAATCAACGTGTGCTGTTTATTCAAATGAGTGTGTTATACCAAGCCCTTGACTTACAAGTGATTTTCTGCACCATTTTCTTGTATTTTTTTTTTTTTGGGGGGGGGGCACGTAAAATTCATGTTCAGCCAAGTGTTTTGCAACAATATGAAAATCTGCTTGCCCAACCAGGCAAGTGGAAAATAAAAAAATTATGTCGCACCCTGCTACAGGAAGCAATAACTCCTCTTTTATCTTTTGTAAATCTTGGTTGTACTGTGCCCAAATGATACCCATGATAATACTCGAATTTGGTCAGTAAATAAATACATATTGTAGATGTTATCCTCTCAAAATAAAGATCTTCTTTCCTTGTCTCCTGTTTGTCAATTTATTTGCAATGCAACCAACAGCTGTTTTTTGTGGAAAACTCGAGAACACAGAATAGGGGAAGTTGTCTATTTTGCTACAGATGCTGTATTCGAGGGCATGAAAGTTGCACACGCATTAATCGGATGTCATAGAAGGTGAAGTATCAGATGCCAACTTTTACAGGGCCACATTATGTTGGCTTCTCCGATAGCCTTTCACATTTAATGATCGAAAAAGGGGGAAAAACTGTAACTGAGTGCAAGGAATAAATTGGATTGCTTCTGATAGTGATTCAATCCACAGGTTGTTTGGGCAGAAGCAGTTACCAATAGCAACAAGCCAGTGCCAGTGTAAGCATAATTAAGACTAAGAAGAAAAATGATGCAAGTACGCCTGTATGAATCATGCAATATGGTTCCCTGGAGGCTTGGCAAAATGGCGTACCCATCTTGGATTATATGTTTGAATTTTGCATAGATGTAGTAAGAAAGAAAATGAAAGTAGGGTCTACATCATGTCTCCTACCCCCTACAGCATGTCTCCTATCCCAGTGATTGTAGAAGAACATGTTTGCTATACATACACTGTAGTTTGAAGGGATTCGTGTAGAGTCAAATGAATGATTGTCAGTTGCGTCAAGTTGTTTTTCTATTGCAACTTATTGACAAATTGCCCACATCCCTGTAAATACAAATTATTCAGTAACCATGATTAAAATAAAAAAAAAAAATCTTGTGCATGCGCACTCGTTGGGTGCATGCCCATTATGCCCATGATATATATATATATATATATATATATATATTAATCATGGCTCTTTAACACTGGCTAATCAGTGTTTATTTATGTCAATGTAGGGCAATTTGTTGATCAGTTGCAATCATGAAGATTGCTTTTTTTTTTTTTGTAAGGAAATGATGTAATGGATGGCACAGTCCCAGCAAAAACAGGGAAGATGACAGATCCATAGTGACTGACTTGGCCTTTTTTATTCTTTTAGCTTCCAGGCTGTTCCATTCAGAATGTCACTGCTTTTGGTTGAGATCATGCTTCTCTGCTGGGACATTTTTTTTTTTTTTTCAGCAGTTTATCCAGAATATCACAAATTCATGGGATTCCAAAAATCCCCCCCCCCACACACATATAAGTATAGGTAACCAAGCTCAAAGAGCTGTGGAAGGGTACACTTTTAATGGTCATAGTAGACTTACATGCATCTGAAGTGTGGCATGCAGTATTCCATGAAATCAATGGATCTACTTCAACTCTATTAGTTACATTTCATTGGCTCAAGATACAGCTTAGCGATTATCATTTAGTGTTTTGATGGCGTTTTAACCCGTTGAAGACTAGTCCTGATTATACTCGGGTAGGTGTCGATGGGAAATGCATGTTATAGCAAAATCAGTCCATCCTCGATGGGATAACGAAACCCAATGAAACAATGATCAAGTGGTAGGAATATTATGAAAAAGATTCTGTGTAGCATGCATGTTTGCTTTCACAGTTACATAATGTGTGTGTGTGTGTGTGTGTGTGTATGTGTCTGTGTTTCTGTGTGTGAGATCTTGCCATACAGGTAATTATGGAGTACCATTGTACTTTGATTCAATATAGCTGGTGTCTTATACAAGCCCCATTATGGGCATATAATGTCAGAGCTCTGGACATAAAGGAAAAAACACAGAAACTATTATAAGCTGATCATTTCCTCCACCAAGGAAGGAGGCGATGTTTTCATTGCCTTTTTGTTTTTGTTTTTTTGTTGGTTTGATTGTTTATTTGTTTGTCTGTGTGCAAAATTACTTGAAAAGTTATGAATAAATTTGGATGAAACTCTGTAGGAAAGGCAGAGAATGACACAAGGAACAGATGATTAAATTTTGGTAGTGATCCGGGCATTTTTATGAATTTTATGAAGGATTTTCTATATTTTGGCAGGTAGGGTCAGTGAACTTTGGAGTTCAAGCTGCACATTTTTTTTTTTCCTATGGAAGAACAAAAATCAGTGGTGGAAATGAGCTGCTTGGCAGAGGGCTACGCTCTTTATAGTGCTTCTCTAGTTAGGTGATCCGAGTATCCTCTCGGATCACCTTCTGTATCTGTACGGATTCTTTGTTCTTCTTCTTCTTCTTTCTTTATTTCTGGACAAAAGTTGTGTATCTACGTACTCAGAAAGTACTCAGAGTATCAACTTCAAACTCATACCATATATGTATCATGTCCCAAAGACGACAAATTTTATAAAATCATAGTGATCAGTCGACCGTGACGTCACTATGACGTCATTATATGAAAACACATTCTCATTCATATCTCATTAATGGAATGGAATTTTTCAATGAAATTTACGTCACATATATTTCAAGTTATGCGGATTCTACTCATATTCTCAAAATTCATATTTTCTTTTAAAACGCGCGCGTACGCGCGCGTTGAAATATTTGTATGCTCAAATCGAGCTCAAATTTTTTTTTGCACACGTTTCAGACCATTTGGAGCATTTTTTGAAAAATTGAAAAAAATGGACGGACGCGTACGCGCGCACGCATATACGCACGCACAGCTCATACGCAATAGAAATTTCCCGTTTTTTCATACTTATCGGATGTCTGAAATGTCAAGGAATATTTCTACCAAGTTTCAAGTCAATCCGACTCAATATGACGTCACACGGGCCCGTCAAAGTTGAAATTCCGCGCGCGCGTCAATGGCGATATACAGTCCAACAATGCCAAAAAACAGCCAATTTTGAATCCGATTTTACTCATCAGGATGGACGGTGACCACCCATTTTCTTTACATATTCTGAAAGCTGATGAGTTGTACATGTCATTTCATGGGTTGGCGATCCTGGAAAAACGATTAAAAGATATCAAATTTCTTAATAAAGTAAAAAAAGTAAATTTTCAAAATGAAGTCATCAAATTTTAAGTTCACTCAAGCGTATCACACTTATTCTTTTGTTGATTTTCGTCCAAATTTCAATATGTTGTAGCTTATTAAATGTTCTTTCAGTCATATAATAACAACATTTTGATTGGATGACGGCATCACCTCGTAAAAAGGGATTAAAAGTAACAATGTCAAATTTTACCAGTTTACGTGTAATCTCTATGGGAGTGCAATTTTTATGGAAATGAAAATTGACATGACTATTTTTATCGAGCACTAGCTCACTTATGCTTCGGTGAATTTCTCTAAGATTTTAATATGTTGTAGCTGAGACTTTGGGCTATCGTAAGTGTGTCCTTCAATTTTTCATACGGTCCCGGGATCACGTCCAAAAACTTGGTTGAAATCAAAGCCTATCTTCGATGTATTTTCATATTTCTTTCTTTTTCAAACTTTCTTTGCAATAACTCAAGAAAAACATACTCTATCACCACCATATTTTGCACAAGTTTAGTTCATGTCACGTACATTATTTCATAAAATAACAACTACTTCATCAGACGCCATCTTGGGTATGTAAATTAGGGTCAAAGGTCATAAATTTTTCATCCTGTATCTTGGTGAATACATGTTCTATCTTCCCCATATTTTGCACACGTAAAGACCGTGTTACAAGGATCATTTCACAAAATAACCACTTTTTGCTCAGATGCTATCTTATCTGTGCAGATCGGGGTCAAAGGTCATAATGTACTTCTTTCTTTATCTTCGTTATGACGTGTTATCTCTATGGGAGGGAATTTTTCTAGATGTGAAAATTGACATGATTGTCTTTTTCGAGCACTAGCTCACTTACCCTTCGGTGAATTTCTCCCAGATTTTAATATGTTGTAGCTGAGACTTTGCGCTATCGTACGTGTTCCCTTTGTTTTTCATATGGTGTCGGGATCACGTCCAAAAACGTGGTTGAAATTAAGGGTTATCTTCGATGTATTTTCATATTTCTTTCTTTTTCCAATTTTCTTTGCAATAACTCAAGAAAAATAGCCCCTATCAACCCAATATTTTGCACATGTTTAGTTAATGTTACGTACATTATTTCATAAAATAACAACTACTTGATCAGACACCATCTTGGGTATGTAAATTAGGATCAAAGGTCATAAATGTTTCATCCTGTATCTTGGTGAATACATGTCTTATCTTTCCCATATTTTGCGCACGCAAAGACCATGTTACAAGAATCATTTCACAAAATAACCACTTTTTGCTCAAATGCCATCTTGGGGGTGCAAAGTGGGGTCAAAGGTCAAATATACTTCATTCTGCATCTTTGATAGTGTATACGGAATTCGGTACCCAAGACGGCAGGTCTGACTCCCTTTTCAAAATGAGAATCCAAACATCACACGACCAATGTCCCTAATCTCAGGTGAAAACTCGAATCATTGATTTAAAAAAAAAATCGGATCACCTAATTTGTCAGTCTTGACAAATTCCGAGTCTAGTTGTTGAAGTGATTTTTCTCCTATTAATGGAGATTTGGACTTTTCCATTTGTATTGTATCTATATTTTTTTTTTTTGAAGTTGTGAATATTAAGCATTAAAAAGTCAATTATGTGTGTGTTCTTGAAGTTGAATGTACAATGTATGTGGAATTGGCAATGACTCCCTTATTACTGAGTACTGTTTGTTTCAGTCATATATTTAGTTCACCATAAAGGGCAAGTTCACCTCAAAATACAATAAGAGAGTGCAGCAATATTAAGAAAGCATCCTTGAAAGTTTGAGAAAAATCGGACAACTTGTTCAAAAGTTATGAATTTTTGAAGTTTCAGTGCCACCATTGCTGGATGACATGACTAGTACAACAGCTTGTGATATCATATGCGTAGAACGATATAAAGATATTATTTATAAGGAAAATTCAATGTATTTTCACTTTTCTTGCATAGTACAAGGCTTGACTTGCCCCCTTCAGAAGGCAGGGGGAAGAATATTATCCTAGTAACATATATGTCAGTAACAAGTCAAGGAAATGTGTACTATTTTTTTTTTTAATGTAAAATTTCGTGGAATTCTCTTTATATTTCTGTATATATTGTTCTACACATGTGACATCATAAAACTGTAGTAGTCTTCTCACCCACCAGTGCCTGCGCAGAGACTTTGAAAATTCGAAACTTTTGAACATATTGTCAGATTTTCGTCAAACTTTCACTGACGTGTGCTACTGATGTTGCTGCATTCACTCCTTTCATCTAATGTATACTAACCCGTTGATGATGAGTCCCGAGTATACTCCGACAAGTGTCTATGGAAAATGTGTGTTGTAGCAAAATCAAACCGTCCTCAATGGGTTAAAGGGATTGTATAGTTTTGGTTGACATGGAGAATCAGCCTTTAAAGGTCCAGTTTACCTTTGGGAGCAGTGATTTTAAAAATGTTCAAGATATCACATTAAATGCACATGTGTAGGTCCGTTGTATCACAAAACATCCTACCATACAACATTTTCACAAAAAAAAGCCTTTAAGAAAATATAAGGAGATATCAGTATTTATCTATTCTCAATAAACCATAGCTGTAGACGGTTTAATCTGGAAGCATTCTTATTATAGCTATTGTTCATATTTTGTGTATTTAACAATACTTAACATCGATTATATGGATTCAAATTTTTACTGTGGTTGTTTCTGTCCCTAACTAACATTTTAGAGCTATTTAAAGCACTAATGATGATTTTTTTTTGTTTCATCTGCAAATGGTAAATTATGCCTTTAACTTTTTGTGAGATAATTATAAAAACACTTATGAAATATGAAAGAGCATACAATTCAAAGAGGAATTCAAAGTTTATCTGATGAAAATCAGTTTTGAAATGGCTGAGATATCCAAGAGCAAAGTTAAAAAAAAAAAAAAATCTCAGTAAAAGGTGGGTCCCACCTTTTATTATGATTGCTTTGTTTTGGATATCTGAGCCGTTTCGAAACCAATATTTATCAAATAAGCATTGAATTCCCCTTACATTTATCAGCTCTTTCATATATAATAAGAAGTTCCTTATTAGCCAAAAAAAAAAAATAATAATAATAAAATATTAATAATCTTCAAAAAACTTAGAAAGCTGAAGTCTCCCATCTGGAACTATACCATCCCTTTAAGTAACGTGTCCTTTAAATAGTGTGACTGTGTTTAATGCTAGTGTACGGTCCTCTGGAGATTGAAAACTATTCTTAAAGTATTTTGCCCCATTTTAATGTTATGCTGAGTGATGAGTGATAGGAGTTCTTTCATACAGTGCATGTTGTCCAAGTATAATGAATATTGGATATTACCCACTTATCACCCCAACTCTTGTAGTCTTGCATTTACAGTAGTTCACCTAGAGAAGTGTGCATGCCAATATGTTTAATATGTCCTTATGTGTTTCTTTGAAGAAAAAAAAAAAACAACACATAAAGACACTGATCACAAAGTAAATTTACTGGGATTGTATGTTAATGTTTATAATGCTTATGATTTGTACATGTCTTTTCATCTTTCTTTTTTTCTGCTTCTAACAGGAATACAAAGACTTAAAAAATGATCCCCCACAAAACTGTTCAGCAGGTCCAGTTGGTGATGACAGTGAGTATTGGCGAAGCTATGGGAAAGCCCAGTGCATTATAGAGCATTTCCCATTTGTTTGGTATTGTATGATATGTCATGCTTATGATGTGGAGTACTTTCTATTCAGCACAGGTTTCGTTGTGCAAGACAATAAGTTAATCAGCATTTACATGACATATAACCGGCACTGTCAAAAACAATACATTTGATGTTGTGTCAGTTTACATAAAGTTAAAGCAGGGGTACAAATTATATTATAATCATTTTATAAGTACCTTCTGTATTGCTATTTCATTATTCTAATTCTACAGTATATGCCTGTTATTTTATTGCTTATGTTACTAATGTGCACTATGGAATAGGTAGCTATTCCATGTACTCCATTCTTTTTTGTCTGCACAAAGTGAGGGCTTCAGTTCAGTTGAAGAATGACAAAAGCGTACTGTCATTATTACCCCCCTCCCCCAACTTGGAATGTCAATAGCCAGGTTTTGAGGTTTAGTTTTTGGGAATGACATTGTACATAATGTGGTTTTGTGTAGGTGGGGACAGTTGAAACAAAGCTATTAAGCAGTTTAGGTCTGTCTGAAAACTTTTGTGAGTCAGAAACTGAATGATGAGTTTGTCTCCTCAAATGTCACTTTCTGTTAGACTATCAAGCAAACTTTTGTGTCCGGTTCAAGAGTGCAGAGACTTTTCTCCAGAGATGGAGAGAAGTGAGAATTTTCTGTGGTTCAAATGTACCCAACTCTCTCAAAGTTTGTGCACTCTTGCTAAATTTCTAGACAGTTCTAGATTTGATGCTCTCAGACCCACCACTTGCAAAACGTCATTCACACCGGGTGACTTCAAGTTTGGTGCTAATGCTGGTGTTAGTGCTATCGCGGCTGAAGCACCAGCAATTAACTCGAATTTGAAATCAGTGGGTGTTAGCAGGTTGACCTCAAAAAGTATGATACATACCTATACTGGTAGTTTCGGTAGCTTCTGTTGGACCTAGTGGTGAATGGTGCAGCTGAACGTAGCACCACTATTCTTCTTGGCAATTTAAGCATCCCCCCCCCCCCCAAATGGGCTAACACTAGTCCCTAGGGATTATCAAGTGTGCCATATTACAAATGATAAGTTCAGAGTAGGTATTAGCATTGCTGCGTGTATATAATGCGAGACCCAAATTCATGTCCTTGGATACACGTCCCCATTGATACCAAGTACGTGCATAGTCTGTTAATGCAGTGGTTGCCTGTGAAACTTACATGAACACTCTAGACATTGCCACATAAATCTGAGCCTGGGAGCAATTTTGGAGGAGGGATGAAATTTGTGGCATTTTGAAATGTCTTCCCCATTATGTCCAAAACTGAGCAGTCACGACCACATATTTTCATATTTAACTCGAAATGAGCGCCATCACGTTTTTTGTCATGCGATTCCCTTGGGACTTCACAGTAATGTGAAGCACCAGTGTTGGGGATCAATTATCTTGAACGATGTTGCTTGTGTTAATCTGACCGTGGATGTTGGAGCTCAATTTGATGCAGTTATTTGGGAGATAAAACTTGCGGCAGCACTAGCGCCGAACTTGAAGTCACTCATTGTACAGATGTACATTTATAAACTGGTTGCTGATGGCACCGACAGGGATCATTATAGTGAACACTTAAATATTCTTTCTTTCTTTTCTTTTAGTGGAGAGAATTATCCATTATAAACAAAACAACATAATGGACAGGGATGCACTTTGACCTAAGCTAGTGGAAATTGTGACTCATAAAGGAAGGCATGTGAGGAAGTTAAGTGCAGCTTGCTGCAAGGTATACATGTATTAGGTATCCATGTGATGGCTTTCAGTTCTACTCTTGTTTTGAATAACATGGTATCATGTCTTTGGAAACCTTGACTGATTTTGCTTGTGTGTGGTTGTGCATTGAAGATGAAAGGGAATTACCCATATTCATTTCATATCTAGCAGCTATTGTGACCAGCAGGAATTTTACAACCAAATGTGTTTCTTTGAAAGGGAATTACCCATATTCATTTCATTCAACAGCTATTGTGACTTGCAGGAGTTACACAACCAAATATGTTTCTTTGAATGGGAGGGTAGGAGTTTTGCTGTCTTGGTGGAACATTAAACATAATTCATCTTCTGTCTAGTAAAAGCATGTGTTGGGTTTTTTTTTTTTTTTTCCAATTTATTCGGCCAAACCTTGAAAAGGTTAACATCTCCATCAAATGCATGGAAGACTTCATGTGGAAAATGAATTTTCAGTCAGTATTATGCATTTATGATATGCCCATTAATCAGATACCATACCAGTTGGTGAGCTTTCAGATTTTCAGTTGAGTGGTTTGTCATTGACTGTATTGACTGTATTGCTCTCAAGGCAGCTGGGTTATGTATGATGTGATGGTGTAATAAAGCAAGCAGCTCTATCAAATCCCACTTAAAAGTGGGTTCTAAATATACGAGGCATTCTCCAGCTGTCTTCCATATTCCTGTGGTTTTTCACACTTTACCTTTCCATCTTGTTTTTTTCTTTCTTTTTCTTTTGCAGTGTACCATTGGCAAGCCACAATAATGGGTCCAGTAAGTATCAAACTTAAATTAAAAATTACATAGGAAGTGTTTCACATGTGAGCACTTTGGCTAGATACCATAGAGTTATAGAGTGATAGATAGTGTGTGATGAGGTAAATGTAGAATATCTCGTATGGCATGACACACAGAGATTAGGCTCACGAACAGCCACAGCATGTGTAACATTGTAAACAAAGGGATGATCTTGCCTGATGCTTGTCATGGTCTACAGCAGTGATGATGAGTGTGTACTGTGTCACTGACATTCCGATTTTCATAAAAGACGTCAACCCCCCCACCGCCCCCATAGACTCCTTGCCAGACTCTCAGTCAAACTTTGCATTTAAAATACTGTAAAAGTGGATATTTTCGCGCGACTAATTTTTCGCACTTGGCCAGGTCAGAAGAGTTTCGCATGTTTTTAATTCCGCGGAATCAAGACGTCATGCACAGGAACATATGGCAAGCAAAAATATTCACAGGCTTTTATTTTTGCGCTAGTTTCTGGTTGCGTTAGGGAGAAAGCCTAACCCTCACATAACTTGTACTGGAGGCTAACTCTGCATACAATTTTGCATACATGCCTTTTAGCAAGGACTTTCAATGTCTGTTTAAAGTTAAGTTTATATAGATAATTCACATATCGCTTTGATAATACAATCATTGCAGTTCACAAGAAACAAGTGAACATGTAGAAACATTTGCAAACTTATACAAACAATATTTTGACCATTAACAAACACTCAACTACACAAGTGTGATGTTTTATATGAGGAAAAGAAACATGCATGACTTTCAGTGGTATGATATCAGGAATTTATTTGATCAGACAAGAAAGAATGTGCCAAGTAAACAAGAATGTACTAAACACACAGCTTATTTCAATAATTAGTAGATTCCCTTCGGAGAGTCTGTGTTTAGTCTTAGAATTGGGTGCCCCCACAATCTTTTTTTTTTTTTTTTCCTTTCTTTCTTTCTTTGTCACAATTGATTCAAGCCAAACTAAATGTGAGGCTAAGCCTCGGGCCAAATGTTGCCACAGTAGCACCCAGTTTTCATAAGGTACTGCAATCATTTGGGCAATCTATGTAGCAGGCATTCATGCACAATGGGCATGCTAAACACTGTAGCCCCGACACTGGAGTATGTTATGCTAACACACAGCAGGTGAGGAAGTGGCTTAGATGAGCTAGTATACTAGCCTCTTGTCTTTCCTTTGATGCTTTTGTTGAGCTGAAATACAAGAACTTTCAATTATTCCCACAAGATCAATAAACATTGATGATGAATAAATTGTATGTGAATGAATAAATTAATGAGTGAAAAATGCATACATGTGTACATACATACATGTATATACATAGATACATACATTACCAAGGGACTTAGGCCACTTGAGATTGATGTTGGACCACTAAATTCCCCAAAAGCTGTCTCTTGGTTGCCTGATATTATGTTTCAGTTTAATTCTAGCCTCTTCATTTCTTCGGACCACTAAAAATTCAGATCTAAAGATTTTCATGGCCCAAACTGGTAACCAGAGAAAAAAGTTGGTGTCAACCTCTGCATACATAGAAACATGTACACACATGTTGGACATGCATACATAATGACTCAAGGAATTCATGAATAGATAGTGCACTGACATGGTATTCGCATAGCTATCTATGTAATTGTTCATA
Source organism: Diadema setosum (assembly GCF_964275005.1). Taxonomy (NCBI): domain Eukaryota; kingdom Metazoa; phylum Echinodermata; class Echinoidea; order Diadematoida; family Diadematidae; genus Diadema; species Diadema setosum. The sequence goes on from NC_092689.1 coordinate 34,379,140, forward strand.
GGGTCCAAGAAGATGAAGTTTCAGTTTTGCAAATGGCATACTGTAAACTGTAAGGGATATCAGTTTAAGATTCCAAGTCAGAGTCAAATCTATTTTGAAGCTCATATGAATGTTATATGATATTCCTAGAGCACTTGTTAATATGTTTGTCTGTTTTCGGGATTGTAAGCTAATCTTTATTTTCATTTTGTTTTCCTCCACAGAGAGACAGTCCATACCAAAATGGTGTATTTTTCCTCACAATCCACTTTCCAACAGACTACCCATTCAAACCACCCAAGGTGAGAGATTGTCAGTGCAATGCGTTTGATGCCCTGTGAAGTGTGATGCAGCCAGACATTTTGATTGTCCACATCCTCAATGTTAAAGGCATAATTTACCATTTGCAAATGAAAAAAAAAACCAGCATTAGTGCTTTAAAACAGTTCTAAAATGTGAGTTTGGGATACAAACAACCACTGTAAAAATGTGAAGCCGTATACAATCAATGTTAAGTATTGTTAAATACACAAAATGTGAACAGTAGTTGTAATAAGAATGTTGCCAGACTTAACCATTTACAGGTATGGTGTAATGAGAAAAATGCTGATATCTCCTTATCTTTTAGGCTTTATTGCGAATATTTCATATGGTAGGATGTTTTGTGATTCAACAGACCTACACATAGGCATCAAATGTGATATCTTGAACATTTTTAAATCACTGTTCCCAAAGGTAAACACAACCTTTAATGGCTGTCATGACATATGAGAAGAGTATAGTGTGTGGAAAGATGAGTCGAAGTAGATATGTTAGAAGAATGATAAGCTGCTAGTAACCATCAAAATTGTAATGCCATTGGTCCCTAGGGTCTTGTGAATATGACCAAAATTCTGCTGTCATATTCTACTTCTGTATGGGTTTCCCCCCTTATTGGCTAGGAAGTGAATCTGTCATAAATTGCTTGATAAACCGTCTAGCACCTAAACAGCCCGCTGCGAGCTTCCCCTCTTGAAAATCCATGTTTGAGGTTGCGGGCATGTAGAAATGCATTTTTACCTCCGCCAAGGGAGGAGGTTATGTTTTCGTTACTGTTGGTTTGTTTGTTAGTTTGTCAGTTTGTTAGTTAGTTTGTTTGTTTGTTTGTCCGTGTGCAAAATAACTCAAAAAGTTGTGCCCGGATTTGGATGAAACTTGCAGGAAAGGTTGAAAATGACACAGGAACAGGTGATTAAATTTTGCTAGTGAACCTGAAATTTTTATGGATTTTATGAAGGATTTTCAATATTTTGGCTTGTAGGGTCAGTGAACTTGGGAGTTCAAGCGGCGCATTTTTTTAGGTTTTCATGCGCAATAAAGTGTGTGATCTAGTTTCCGCCCAGGGGTAAGCTTCTGCTTAAGGGCGAGGTGCGCCGCGCAGATATGGGTTTTTGACGTAACAAAGGCTTCTATATTGGGAAATCAGGTGATTTTTCAGTGGATGGAAACACTGATCTCTATGGAAGAGCAAGATCATTGGTGGAAAGCAGCTGCTGGGCGGAGGTCTGTGCTGTCAGAGTGCTTTTCTAGTTTTTTATGCTTCATATCGTCCATGGATGGTTACATGTTATTCTGCATTCAGTCTCTTAACATTAGTTTGCAGTTTGCTGCATCCTACCTTGTGTAGAAGTTGATACCAATACTCTTGAAATCAGATTTGTGTACAGCCTAAATACACCAAAAAAAAACAGCCATTATTCATCTGTGATAGCCCCTGAAAGTATACATATTTCGATAAATCAGATCATATCTCTTTAACAATTTGGCACTTGTGCTCTACGCATTTAAGCTCTGCTCGGTAAGTGCCGGTAATGATGTGTGCACGTTCTAGCTATATGCATACGTTTTTATGAATAATATCAAGATTCCATGTCGATCGAATAGCTAATCACACACACACACATTGCATCTTATTATCGTTCAAGATGTTATTTGGAAAAAACAAAATTGATTGCGCTGTCATTGGATTGAAAGAACCTGGTGATCAACTAGTCTATTTCAAGTCATTTTTGTTTGTGTATACTCTTTAAAATTTACATTTAAATCACAATAACTAAAAATCAGAGTGACAAAAAAAAATCTAATATTTTACAGAGGGCCTGTCTCCAGTATATTCTACAATATAGCAGACAATACTCAGGGTATTGGTACGCTTTAAATGCTGAAGGGTGAAGCGAATATTCCAGAGCTGTGGATTATTTATCGTGCAAGGTTACAAGGCTTACCAGGACAAGTAAGCGTTACTGTATGTATCTCATGTAGATTCTTAAGTAGACGATGTGACCTTGTGCCAGCAGTAGTCTTCCATTGACAGTGACCTTTTAGTCTGCCCTGAATCATTGTTTATGCTTCCTTTGTCTCATGGTCTCTCCTCAACATTTTTGTTTTGTGTTCCTATCATTGAATCATTCTCCCCCCAAACAGGTAGCTTTCACAACCAAGATCTACCATCCAAACATCAACAGCAATGGCAGCATCTGTCTAGATATCCTGAGATCGCAGTGGTCACCAGCACTCACAATTGCAAAAGGTAAAAAGATAGAAGAAGAAAAAAAACCCACACCAACAAACTGGTAATCCAGCAAGCAGGAATATAGTCGCCCTTATGAACCCTGCTTACACTATTTGGAACTGAAGAACCTTGTACAATATATGACAAGGTGTTATATCTGATATGGATTAAGAGTTGAGTCAAAACTTTTGCTAAGAAGCAAACTTTTTTTTGTTTAAATTGTAAACACATATATTTTAATGCTGCTTTCTGGATGTCAACCCGCACCTACACATGATTATTAACCGAAGTTGACATTTTGGTATATGTACCTTTTGCACACTGTTTTTTTCTTCCCTTTCATCCATTTGTCCTTTAACGTCACTAGAATTTGCAGTGTTTAACATGTTGAAACCATATCGAAGCAAAAATTGGCCATTTTGTTGTATGAGAGAAAATTTGCACGTTTGTGCCACAATAAGACTGCCACATGATTAGCTCAACAATTAGTGTGCAGCAACTGATACGACGTGCATGACCCCGCCGCCAGCTACCTGCAGTGGTAATCCTGTGACACATAGTGCTGGTTTTGATTGTGATTATGGCAAACTTCACACAAAGTTAAGTAAATGGCCCTCCATTCATGCACTCTTTTTTCTTGTGTTACTCCTAATAGCTTTACACATCATCTACTGACATAGCAGCTTTTTTTGCTGTAACATCTCAATGTCACTCCTGTGAGTATGAGATTGAACCCCTTTTTTTTTCCGCCGTTATATTGTTTGTTGCTATTGTCGTTTTAACAGAGTATTTGTTCTACTATCTTGGCCCTTTTCTCTGCAGTACTTTTATCGATCTGCTCGCTGCTAAATGACCCGAACCCGGATGACCCCCTCGTTCCGGAGATCGCGACTGCATACAAGAAGGACCCGGTGAAGTACCAGCAAACGGCTATGGAATGGACCAAGAAGTTTGCGATGTGACCTTGCTGTGTGGGTAGTCATTGCCAAGGATTCAAATATGACACGCTAAAGTTATACCTATAATAGTTAAACTGTCATATGATTTGCATCTCCGACGTGGACGTTATATCCCTTTGGTTTGTAATTTCCGTTTTGATGTAAACAGCCAAAAGAAAAAAACAAAACAAAACAAAAAAGAAAGAAAAAAAATAATATTTTGCCTCCTCCCCATCCCCCTTGAACATTTTAGATTTAAGAAAATGAAATTGGAGTTAAATAATAGAACAAAAACACAATTGGAACTTATTTGCCGTGTCCCTCATTCGATGTTTGTGCTCCGTGAACAGGTTTTATGAATGTGTAGAACTTCACGATCGTACATATCATAAACCCCAGTTTTATTCCACGCATTGCCCCGATGTGTGTTGAGCTGGAGCATCATTGGTGGAAACCGGAGCAAGAAAGAGGAGCGATGTCTGCCGGAAGTCGGCACATCGTCATGGCAGGGATGCGGGGCTGTGCTAAAAGTCTCCTGCAAAATCTGTGCAGCTGATGAACCCATGATGGTGAAAAAAAAACTAAAGCAAAACAAGCAAACACGGGGCCCCAATTAATCTTTGCTATCAACACCGGTATGTCCTGTTGGAGAATGTTGAAACAAAACAAAACAAACAAACATATAGAAAGGAGAATGTGGATGGGGAAAGCAAAGCACCGAGTGTGTAAATGATTCTGTGCTATTTGATAGAGGTGTAGGGAGAGTGGAAAACTTGATGAATTATGAACTAGGTGTGTCATTTACCATACACGGGAATCTGTAATCGTAAGCCGGGAGTTTGGGGGGAATTGGGGAAGGGGTGGGGAGGTAGGGTAGGCGGGATAGCTAGCCACACTCACTGTCACATGTTTGATACAAGCAAGGTCCTTCCAAGTGCCTTTGGGCAGTTGTAGTTGGGGTCATTTCAGGGACGTTTGCACTTCGGATCTGCTTGGGATGGCTCCGCATACATTCAGGATTTCCGATTTGTGTCAACAATAGTTTACTGTGGGATGTGGCCCCATTACTGCGCTTCGTTGATTAAAGTAGAAACTATGATCTCCTGCTCTTAGCGCAATTAAGCCAGCATCGTCAGTTGGTACCGAGTGGTGCCGGCAACATTATTTTAAGAAAAGAGTTAGCCATGTTAAAGCGTGTCCAATCTAATTGCAAATTGCTCAAGTTAGCATCTGATGATGTGTCAGTCTCTTTTGTGTGTATGTTATTCCTGCATCCCATGTATGGTTTCTTCTATGAGGCAAATTTGCGGAGATGGAATTTTATTGACAAAAACTAAAACCCAAAAGCGTTCTGTTGCACATAATTTGAATTGAGCAATTCTCACATTCTGCTGCTGTGTCTGTAATTCTGTTGTATCACAAGTTCCAGTTGATGCTACTTTGAAGTGTGTATAAAAGGGGAAGGTCAGTCTGTGTAATATTCTGTGTGTATCAAGTAGATCAAAGAACCAATCTGAACTCGAATGGCTTGAACCCTACTTTCTTTTCTTTCCTTTTTTTTTTTCAAGCCCTAACATAGCCCCCGATGTTAGAACTTTTCATTGGCTTTCACCAGGTATCTTCAGAACAGATGTAGATGACGTAGAATGTGTTCCAAATGCAGTCGATATGGCTAAGCTGAAGGTAGATAGTGTGTGTAATTTAAAATGATGTGATGTGAATGTGACATGTCCTAGAACCCAGTTCAAGAAAGTGGAAGATGTACATCAATTTCTCCAGCTCATGAAAGTCGAGCAAATGAGCACACGGGGTACTCCGGTGTGGGAAAGAAGTGTCAAGTATCGAGCACATGAGGTGTAGATGTGGAAGATTGTTGTTGAGGGGGGAAAAGGGATTAGAGTGATGTTGAATGGATTTAAGTTTAAAGTTATGTACCATCTGCAGACAATTTATTGTTGTGTAAGTGGAAGTACTTTCTTTTGGGAATGTAATGTTGCAAAACAGAGCTGAGATAATAACTATTATGGAGCTGCCAAGTCTTAGCTCCTGGGCTGATCGCAAGGAGCAGACCCCCTTTAAAAAAAAAAATGTTTAGATTGAAGTGTTCCCTTCATGGAAATTTGTAGAGCTTGAATGATAAAAGATTGATTGTAACATCTTTGTTCCTCTTGTTTCACGATACATTGGCTCTTCATCTTGAAATTACAACAGTAATAAAGAGGATAAAAGTTCGTCCTTGCAGGATGCATGTAATGTGGTCTGCAATCCAGTAGTGCATTTTAAATGTTGTCGTGTAGACATCAGCAAGGGAGTTAGCTTTAGTCCTTACCGCGGATCCCAAGGCAGACCGCTAGACTACAATGGCAGTATACTCTCTTTTCTCGCATATTATCATTTGAAGTGCGTGGTTCATATCTACGTATATGTTAACAGGTCCTTCATCTTGTCCGTTATGCTCCTGTATGATATGTGTAAGAAACTTGATTTCATATGCCATATATGTAGTAGTGTTGTTTACCACTAAAATTATATGAGAAAGTGTCGCCCTGTTTTTTTTTTTTCCCCTTTCTGCTGTCTTTTCTGAGAGAGAAAGAGACCATATAATGTGTCTTGCTATCTCCCTTTTGGTAGGAAAGCAATATTCAAGCATACATATTCCTAGCCAGTTGTTGCTTTGCAAAGAAAATATTTGGCCAAGTTTATTTTTTGTTTCCCCTTCAAAAGTTGTCAGTCGGGCGCCATCAGGTCTTACATTAGGAGTGCCACGCGGAAGTAAAACTTGAACACGGTTCGAGTGCTGAACTGCTGGAAAATTGTATATTTTGTGGTCCTGTATCACATGCCCCTTATGAAATAACGAATACCAATATGTTTAGTGTGCTTGATGTCAGATATATGTAATTCTATGCATTCCATAACTAATGCCCTGGATCACTCCTCCATGCATATACTGCAACGACAATCAACTCCCAAGTTTTCATTTGTGTTTTTTTTTCCCCCTTATTGTTAATTTGGGTCCATTTGCAGTTTTTATGCTAACGTTATCTCACATTAAGCACATCACATTGATATCACCCAAAACGAGCAACACTGGCCCCGTAGAAATGATACTTGAGGTGAAATATGAAATCTAGTTTCAGTGTGCTGTCATGAAATAATTACTAGGGTTGCCAGAAGGTTGATTCTCTAAATGGATCCAGGTTGGGTTTCCTGTGGTATTTGGTCACTTGGTTAAAGTGTAAATGACAGGAATATGCATACATTGATCAAAAGCAGTGGACATGTCTTCTTTTTTTTTTTTGGGGGGGGGGGGGGGTGTGGATGTTCCTTTTTGTGGCACTTGTTCAAATGGGGTTACCTTCAGCAAAAAGGCAAAATGCACTGAACGGTGTTTTTTGTTGTCACTGTGTATGTATGCAAAGAATATTGTAACTTTTGTAGGTCAAACTTGTATCATATAGCTCCTTTTTCTGTATCAATCCAAAAAAAAAAAAAGCACAATGATGGTCTAATAATTTGATCTTCTCAAATTATGTTTGCATGCTGAATGGAGGTGGAAGAGAAAAATTATATAATTAAAATCGCAGGATTGTTCAAATGGATGAAAAGAATGTGTAGACCCGAGACGAAGTTCGATACCCAGCGAGTTTATGAAAACAACACATTTGCTAGTGTCAGCATGTAGGAGGTTGTGTGTGTAATCATCTCCCTTTCCAATCATATTTCCCTTGATCTCGGGGCATAGTTTCAGTTGTGCTCTGCGATATCCGATGTACCCAAGAGTATCAGTTCCGCTATACTGTGACACAATGTACCTTTCTGTGACTGGATAAACATACAAGAGTATATTATTCTACTATCCCTGGTTTGCTTTAAGTAGTTCATGTACCATGCTCGAGAACATCACGGCATGCCAAATACAGGGCCAATGCAAATGCGTTGTTGCTCGTATCTGCACCATGTCTCTGCAATCGATGTCTGATACGTTTACTTCAGTATTACTGTACATTATCTTTGCTTCACACTGTACACACACACACACACACATACACACACATATAAATATATATACTTACACAGACGTTTGTCCCCCCTCCCCCCTCAACTGTATATGTAGATTGTAATAAAGGAAATGCATTTGGTACCATTAATATCTCAAAATGCTGCATACGAGTCTGTTGTGCATTCCTTGGCTGTCTGTGGTGTGTGGCAGGACATAGACTTCTATCCTCTCATACGTGCATTACTGAGAGCTGCACTTTCGGAGAGATAGAATATTCAATCCCCTGTACAGTAAATATGAAAGGCTGCTATGACACTATTTGAAATAGAAAGCCAATTGGCTGGCATCGCTATGATACACAGTACAGTACACTCCCGTTATAACGAACATGCTTGTAACGAAGTAAAATTTCAGGCCGCAAAATTATACGTTCTTTGTTGTTCGTTTGTTCACTGTGACAGTGGACTATCATAATATCGAAGTCCTTGGGACTGGTAGTTTCCTGTTGTTACATGTATACCGAAATTTCATTATAACTGAACAAATGAGCAGTAAAAAATATAGAGCTGATAATGTCCGGACATGAATTCTTTCTTCACTGTAACCGGAATTTTGTTACAATCATGTTTGTTATAACGAGAGTGTGCTGTACATCCGTACCGTCAAGCAATGCTTTTTAGAGCAAATTCTTTGTGCAGTGCACCTCCTCTAACAAGCAGCTTGTCCCTTTAACCCCTAATCGGCAAAAGCAAATCAAAACAAAATTGGACATGTGAACATCTATGAATAATGTACAGATATATGGACAGATTAGCCCGTATTTACAAAGGTACAGTGTAGTTTTAATCAAAACCATGATCGAAATTCAGTCCACGGACTAAAACAAGTGAAATATGTAGGCGTATCTGACACATGCAAGTATCAATGCGCGGTCATCATCTGATGTCTGTTGGCATATATGCAATCTGACGTGCATTTACGCAGAAGAAATTTGTTTAAACCATGTACTGAATTTAACCCATCTTCGTGAATACAAGCAATAGAATTACAGAGAGAGAGGGAGAGAAAGTAGAAATTTGGTACATGTACTGGTAGATATATATTCCACATACAAGAAATAAGCAATACATTCAAAAGACCACTCCTTGCCTTGCAACCGTGCGGCAGTCAGTACGTGCTTTTATTCTCTGCTTCTAAATTTCACTACCACCAAACAAGTGAAATAACTGGATTCACAACATGTAAAAGAAATAAATAGTACCACATGATTCCATTAGCCAGCTGGCACGCACATTGATGATAACCAGTTTCAGAGTTAATGTGGTTGGTTGGTTTTGTTTTTTGTTTTTTCCAAAAAAAAGGTGGAATACCCGTAACAGAAAGCAGTGAACTCTCCAGCATGGAAGGGGCTACCAGTAAACAGACCACAGAGAGAACTCTTGTGGACAAGAGTTTTATTTGACCCCCCCCCCCCACCAAAAAAACAAAAACAAAACAAAACAAACACACACACACAAACACCCACACATCCCTCCATCCCACTGCTCGTGATGAATTGCATTGTACAGTGGACTCCCGTTATAACGAAGTCCTCGGGACCGGCAGTTTACTTTCGTTACATAAAAATTTTGTTATAACCGAACAAATAAACAATAAAATGACAGAGTGGATAATGTTGCAGCCTGAATTGTTACTTTGTTGTAACCGGAATTTCGTTATAACTGTGTTCGTTAGAATGGGAGTGCACTGTACGACTTTTTCATACGATAACCTTGGAGGGAGTAAACCCTGTTGCAGCTTGCCACAGGAAGCTACACTCGGCTCAACATTGTTGCCATGCAGATTACAATGTACAAATCAAATCATCAGTTAACTTGGAAAAAAAAAAATCCCCCCGTTCATGCAAACATCATTCATCCTGATTTATTTGATGGAAATTATGAAGATGTAAATTTGATAATCTTTAGTCTAGGCCAGATTAACCTCCATGGACATTTTTTTTTATTTCATTTTTATTCAGCATCGCTCTAAGCAAAAGAGTGCATGATAATTTAACAAAAATATACATATGTATACATTGCACAGTCAAAGCAATTGATTATTTCTCCATGATTTCACATTACTCATGCCATTAACGAGCATAATATTTACACCTAGAAACACTCGGTTCTCAAGCAAATAAGATATGGACGGAAAATGGAGAAAAAAAAGGAATGGCAGCTTCACTTTCTTTTGAATGAGCTACATGTACATGTAAACACTTGTCACACTTGTCAAACCAATGATATCTTGTCCATCAATTGTCTGATTCTTTTCAAACTTCAAAGCATGAAATTAATGTACATTACTTTGTGACTTTGATATTAATAAAAAAATTCAACAATGACCTCTCACTTGTTTCACTGACAGCCATGTGCACAGGAGCTGCTTGTCTTTTTGAGTACTTCTAGCTTCTGAGAAGGTCACAAGGTACTTGGTCAAAATGTGCAGCAGAGCCATAAAGGAAGGAGATGAAAGCAGTGAACCAAAGTGCAACTCAGAGTTGTAACACCCAGTACACTATCAATCAATTAGGAGCTATCAATACCACAGTCGCCTTGAAGTGTTTAACCCATTGAAGACGAGTCCTGAGTATACTTGGGCAGGTGTCTATGGGAAATGCGAGCTATAGCAAAATTGACTTGTCTTCAACAGGTTAAGAATCACTGCAGTATGGCCTGTTGTGTTTTCTTTTAGGAGCTCTCCACGTAAATAATTTGTCATGCCATCCATTTATCTAATTTCTTATTTTCTTAATGTATTTCATGCCTCCAATCCATTGCAACAACATTTTCAAAGGTGTAGCAGACAGCATCACGGTAGAGGCCATCATGTTTGACATGGGCAAGTCAGAATCAAATCAAAATTGGATCTTGGCCAACAATTATTGCAAACCGTCTCTGGCAGTGCTAGTTTCACTGGCTTGGATTTCATCATCACACACTATCCGTGTACTGTACAACCCTAAACAGATCTTTACACCTGATACACTATACAATGTACACAGTAGAAACGATCTGTACACAGCCTCCACTGGCAAAGGAGTTGGGGTGGGGATAGGAGGGGAATGTGGTGGATTGAGGAGAGGTGCATTGTACCTCTTTTCCAACTCCAACATCCAAGGGAATTATGATTCAATCCTCTCCATCCCACCACTGGCAGTGCAAATTTTACTTGCTTTGAATTTCCCTATCAGACACTACCCTGTACAGCTCCGAGGCACATCTTTTCTCACGCCTATGTGCCGAGGGTACTATCTGCGCAACGTCCCCTCTGGCAAAAGAGCGAAGAAGCTGGAAATGAAAGGAATTGGCAGTGGATGGGAGGGCGGATGCCTTTATTTTTTTCCCAAGCATCATCCAAGGAGGGTACAGATGCGATCACCTCGGCCCCAGCAGCCCTTTCTTGAGCATCTCCTCTTCGATGATGGAGGCGAGAGCATTGATGAGCGGAACAGTCAGGCTGCACTGCCTGCCAAATCGCTCCGCCGTCTTTTGAGGGTCATCCCCCTGGTGGGAGGAGGATGTCGGGGGAAAAAATAAGGGAGAGGCAGACATGAGAATGGACAAAGTCAACTGCCAATATCAACACACGAAAATCCAAAACAAACTATACCATGTCTCTCTCTCTCTCTCTTCACATACACACACTTTTTTTTGTTCTTTGATATTCTTTATTTGAATTTCATTCAATATCAGGTCCATGTCCATGTCCATGTCCACACACACACACACACGCACACACACTTGATGATCATAGAGCAGAAGTGTTCTGAACGTGAAAGTAGACATATTGGATAAAGTGTGTATGTTTCTTCTGTAAGATTTTCTTTTTTTTTTTTTTAAGTATTCCTGAATTTTGGTTCATACATAGTTACAGTCTATATACAGCTTCTTTCCACAAACCAGTCACGGTACAGTAATTCTTTGTTTGTGTTCTCCAACACTTTGATACAGTTTTGTTAAGATATTTGTGTGTGTGTGTGTGTGTGTGTCAGAGAGAGAGAGTGAGAGAGGAAGAGATAGAAAGAGATTGAGTAGAAGAAAAATGTCTACAATATCCTCTCATGACTGATTTGTTTAATAAATATGACTCGCTGTAGAGTAGCATTTAATTTCTTGGCAACAACTAATCGTAATGCTAACACAACTGCAAAATCTTGTTGAAGAGATTTAACTCTTTGAAGTTTATTAAACCCAGAAGGATGAAATGCTGGAGTATATGATGCACATAAAATCTTGTCTTATAGTATGTCAAGTTTTGGAAAATTTTGGCATCTGCAGAGTATTTGTATTATTATGTCATCTTTAAAGGTAGTAGCCGCCCCCCCCCCTCTTTTTTTTTCTTTTTGTTGTTGTTGCAACTTTAGACCAATCAATTTCCAGCACTCTTGAAGACTGCTCATAACTCCACTAAAAAAAAAAAAAAAAAATCTTCAAATTTTACCCCTCTACTTTTCATAACATATGCTAAAAATCATTCCAAGATTTGAGCGGCATCTACAATGTGAGCGCATAATGCCATATATTGAGCAAGTCTAATTCTTTGCTAATTGGGACTTTCTGACAATTTCGCCAACGATTGGTTGAAATTCATGATCCTCGAGTAAAGCAATGGATGGAGAAATCCATGTAATTTACAATGCATTCCTGAAATAATACCAGGAGCAAGATACTTGTACTAGTTACAATATCCTAGTTCACACACAAACATGATTTAGACACGTGTATGATCAGGTTCGCACGCTATGCATGTATACTTACACTGCTATACATATCAGGATTAGTGTTAACATTTTAGTGTTGTTTAATTCGCAAATACAGTGCACTCCTCTTATAACAAAATCATTGGAAGTGGCGGTTTCCTGTCGAACACTAAGGTATAAGATATACAGATGATAATTTTGAGACCTGAATTTTTTATTCGTTATGACGAGAAGAAATTACATGTAGTTATAACCGTATCCATAATAACAAGAGTGCACTGTAGCATCCAACTCAAAAAATTTGTGAAAAACAAAAACTTTGCGAAATATATGACGTACACAGTGATATGCACTCTGCCCTACCTTCCGCACGAGCCATGCCGAGACCTCTCCATCTGGGTCCTCGTACTGCAGCTTGAATACATCCTTTGGAGGACCATTGGCGGCCATTGATTGACTGCTACCATCTGAGGAAATTCATGAAGAGAAAAGTACAGTAATTAAAGTTGAAGATGATTTATCTATTGGCCATGAAGCCATTGGATTTCCAAAAACAAGTTGAGCCAATATGAAATGCCAGCAATGGTGGTGTTATTACCCCTGAAATATACTGTGCTTCATGTCATCCTAAAAAGATATGAACACATTCATCCTCAAAAAATATTCATACATTTTATATCTTTGGTTTTACATTGTACATATAATGTAAAACTAATTCCAGAAGACAAATGCAAATACTCATAATCTCATTCTATGCTGTTTTACTATGAGAAACTAACCAGCGGTATGGCAGAAGTCTGGAATGAAAATGTTCTAATTTCTACATTTGATGTAAATTACTGATTTTAACAAAGTATTCAAATATGATCAACTTTCATAAAATAAAATTTTTCTGCAATAGTCCATGGCCAATTGGGTATTCAGTTGATAAAGGTGACTTTACATGAGTAAATTGACTTGTTTCAATACACTGGTGTTTTGCAAGACATTGTTTACGCGTTGTACACAAGAAATACTTCAAATCATGAATAACACTGATTTACTGATACACTGTACTTGAGTTACTAGATTTACGGAGTATGATTTGTGCATTCCTTGGTAACCAGTAAAACATGTTGCAAAACAACAGATTGATGGAAAAGTATTCAAAAATTTGATGCATTTGTGGCGGTTTAGATGTTGGGAAAGTAGATAGACAATGATAAATAACAAGCAGGCATGTTGCGCACTGCCTTAAGAGCAGAAAGAGATTGTTGCTTTCCACACCTTTTGTTCCCTTGATTGGTGGAGTGTACAGTCCCTGCTCAGGACGCTTAGCATGGTTCTTGTTATCCCGGCCTGCTTTGGGATTGTGTTTCATCTGCTCCTTCTGTAGCTTCACTTCTTTGTCGTAATCATCCCTGTAAAAGAAGAAAAGGAAGTATACCTGAAAGATTATACCATATCAGTTTCATTTGTCAGAAGTGCTCAGGAAAATGATAAAATCAACTTTCCAGTGAGGGTACAGTTTCAAATACAACACTATAAAGGTCTAATATTTAGCAGGTCTAATTCTTTGCAAATCAGGACTTACTAACAATTTCGAGAGTGGTTCAATTTGTGATTGTGGAGTACAGTATGGAACAGAAAAGTGTATGCATGCATGTCATCTTCATTTCAGGGTCAGAATTAATATTTTTGTGTTTTTAAATTAGCAAATACATCTGTAGCATCCAACTTGCGAAATTTTATCAAAATTATTTTACATATACAGACTAGATCTACAGTATTTTCACAATATAATATATATAAATAGCTCAGATTTACATTTTTGCAAAAACAGTATTTCTGAACTAAATGAACGGGACTTACTTTCATTTCATAAGCTTTTATATTCATACATGTGAAATTTCATTTCATTTAATAAATAAACTAGCAAAATGTATCTAGACGTCTAGCCACATTGATTTTCAAAATGAATCTTTCTTTTCAGACAGGTCAAAAAGGCGGCTGCCTCGTACCCCATCTAGTTCCAGATATTTTCTAATCCTCAACAAATAAGTTTAACTAACAAATTGGCACAAATGCACCTGTGCAGAATTCTTCGGTAGATCAACTAGAATCTAAATTTACATCAATAGAAAAAAACAAAAAAAACTGACATGTGTATGAATAATTACAGCTGTATAGAGCTATGACTCGTTGGAACTCAATCTTTCTAACCTCCTTGGAACTGTACTGAGTATCGATGGTGTGGTCTGTGGTGGGGGGGGGGGCATTGTTGTTTCCCCATTATTCAAGATGATGCTTTTTGGCATCACCAAAACCAGTCAATGGGACTACAATAAAAATTAAAAACAAATTTTCAGAGAAAGCTGTCTTTCAGAACAGCTTGCTTGCAAATTGGGGGGAAAGAGGCTCTCTCCTTACCGATTTTGTTGATTTCTGATAATCTGCTTCATGAACCCCGAATCCAAATCAATTCTGGAAGATGCTCTGTCACCTGAAGCATCGTCATCCATCTCATACAGCAAAGCCAAAGGGAAGTTTTTGAGATTCTCTCAGGAGTTTCCACCACCGCTCCGCTGGCTCACGCCAATCGCACTTCAGCAGTCCGGTGCATGTTGCACGTGAACCCTAGTGTTGGGCGAGCGAACACCTGGCAGAGTGCGTCATTATAGCCGAATGTTTGCCAAAACAAATCTCAGAGGTGACGGTCTGTGTGCAGTCTGCTACGCCTAGCTAGCGTTCGTGGGCTAGGCGAACTGCACGCGGTGCTTTTTGTGAGGAACTCTCCTCGCCACTGAAGTTGAACAACGTGTGTGCCATGTGGTTGAATGGGCATTTAAATTCTGATAAAGTACTTATTTAACGCCTATCCAGGTCAGAAACTGGGTTTTGATATGGATACCGTTACTCCGAGTCAGTTATATCCTTTCGTCTACAGGTATTTGGTTCAAAATAAACTCGAGAAAGCTGCAAAATGGTTCCAGAAAGAAACCAAAACGGTAAGTTCGTACAACACTTTGTAGCAACTTTTGGCTGGTGATACACACAGTCCTACATACATCGTTTCGTGTAAGACACTGTCTAAATTTATGTCGAGTTCGCCTTGCCTTGAAAGCACCACACCACACTATCCTGGTATCCATGATGCTGATGGGCATGGGCATGGGCCATGAATATGATGGTATATACATCTATATGCTGCTCCAAAACCAAGTGTAAAATCAAGAATAAATAGGCGCTAGCGCTAGCGAACTTTCGCACCTGTTTGTCAAATGACCACCTGCAAACATGCACATGCACAAACTCGCCCTTGACCGAAAGATCGGTCTGTATCTGGTTGTCGGGGATATGTTCCGTGGAGACTGCGTCTGGCTTCACGGAACCCCTCCTTAGCAGCTGCTTAGGAGAGCAATAACGTCAAAAAAAAAAAAATAAATAAAAGACTCCTCCAAACAGACGGATCTTTCTGTCTAAAACTCGCCCTAGTTATTTGATTCAGTAACCTAAAATAATTTACTTGCATCTGACTCTGAGTCTCCAAAGTCGAATAGAAGTTAAGTTTTCACACTATTAGTGTTTACAAGTGTCGGAAAATTGTTGGAAAATCTTGATCGCTGGAATTGCTACTCTTTACACAAACACAGATAGATAAGAATACGTTCAGCGCATGCATTAACAGGATCGATTTTGTTCTGAATGTAGCGACACAGCACAGCAGCCTTTTCCAGACTATGGTGTTGAAAGCTAAAATTTGTTTTTCCGTTTCCTCGTCCAAGTCTTCTGTTAGTGGTTGTAGCTTCACAGCGATTGAGTGCGTGCGCAAGTGTATGCTGCCACTTATATCTTTCTCTTTCTTTTCTATCTTTTCTTCTTTTATTTTCAGGCAGAATCTATTCCTAAATTTCCAATTCCTTCCTATCTATCATTTCTTTGTGATTTTCCTCTTGTCTAACTTTTTCAATTTCCTATTCAATTGTCTACTTTCTATGTTATTGTTCTTTGTTTCCTTCATGGGTTGTTTTTCCTTCCAACTACAAGGGCCTTTCCTTTCTATCCTCACCAATATCTTTTTCTTACATGTCGTTCTAATGATTCTTTTTTTTTTCTTTATTTCCTTTTCAACCTGTATGACTCTTTCTTTCCTTCCTATTTATCTTTGCTCTCATCCAGTTTTGATTCATCTTTGTTTGTTTTCAATCTGTATTTTTTCTTTGTGAATAGTAGTTGCTTTCCTCTTTTCTTTTCAAACATAGCCATCTCTCCCTTGCTTTCCTTTATAATGCAAGTTTCTCTTCTTTCTTGCCTTCCATCATCTTTTAGTGAACTCTCTATTTTGTAAACCTTTTGTTTCATTTTTTGATGGGTTTAACTTCTTAATACAGTGTATCCTTTCTTTCATTTTCTTTCCCCTTCTTTTCAGAGCTTTTTCCTTATATTGTTTCACCCTTGTCTTATCACCACATTTTTCACAGTCATCTTTCGTTCACCGAGCACACACACACACACACACACGTGTACACTTTTTTGTGTTTGTCAATCTTTTATTATATTTTCTTTTTCATATAAACAATAATATACAAATTATTTAAATGCAAAATAATACACATTTCATTGTAACAACGTAAATTCCACATTCTCAATATGAAATACAAAATTCTTGATTTACCTTTATTCAACAGCAAGGTAAATTAACCCCGCGTTCACATTGGTCCCCGCGACGCGGGGAAAGTCCCGAGCTGTGGGACTTTCTCCTCAAAAACCATAATGTGAACGCTCGCTGGGACTTGTCCCCTCGTCCCCACGAAGCAAGTCGGGCACGGGGACAAGATTTGGAGGGGAGAGTGACCTTGGGGCAAAATTGATAGCGTCCAGCTGTGGTCATCAAATGTGCGCATGCGCTATGCCTGGATTCAAGTGGCAGAGCTCGCTCCAAGCCCCCAAATGCCCCCACAGCTCGGGGACAGATGAGATACCAATGTGAACGGTCAGTCGTAAAAAAGATAAGATCTCTTGTTGCTGTCCCCGCGTCGCGGGGACCAATGTGAACGCGGGGTAAGGTAAATCAAGAATTTTGTATAAGACAAAACACACACACATCCTCACAAACACACCCTCACACACAATATGAACAACCCCAATCCTCAATCGCTACCGCGACTCCGTACAAGCTGAGAGAAAGGTGGAAAAAGTATTATCTTTTTAAAGACACCATAGAAGAACTTGCCCTGGTCACTATGAGATAGCTACATTCAGATCAATCGCAGCGCTGAGAAGAAGTAAAGTGTCAAAATGTTGAAAATTCCATTTCTACTGGACTTGAGTCTCACTCAGATGCAAGTATTTTATGTTACTGAATAAGTAGGATGAGTTTTGGCATGTTTGGTAGTCATTTGACAAACAGGTGCGAAAGTACACTAGGGCCAAATAAATATTCTCCTATAAAGCAGAGGTATAATCGCCCATATATGGAACTAAGTTGTAAGTATGCCCTAGTGTAGATGATAACCCATAACATGAGTTACACTGTAGTGAGTGTTTGCAGGCGTGTGTGCCTAGAACTGTTGTGTATTAGTATTAAATTTTACCCTCTATTATGCTATCACAGCTACAGGCTTTATGAAGGGGAGGCAGCAAAATTACCACCCCCCCCCCTGCCAGGTTTTTGAAAAGGAAGCTACCAAAGCAGCATGACATACATGCAGCGCATGTCCTGCAAAAAGAAGGCCAGCTTGATATGCTTTGCAACAAAACATGCACAGTAAAAAACTTGCACCAAGTCCAATAAGGTTCAACCTCCCATGCCAAAATTTGACCATGCGCAAAAGGTACTGTAAAGCATACATGTAGCTTTAGCCGACTGTCAAACCTTGGACAGTGTTATGGTTTAATTATGAGTGGCTTGCTTTTAGTTTAAGCACATTTTGGAGAATCGGGACAAACATCAAAAAGCCATACTACTAGATCTGTGCCTGTATTTCAGTTTTGGTTTTTTTTTTTGGTTTTTTTTTGGTTTTTTTTTTTGGTTTTTTTTTTTTTTGGGGGGGGGGGTTAATAGATATGACTGTAAGCTAACCTTATTTGCATGATGAGTGCCTGCTCGAGCTGCAGCAGGAATCTAAGGTTAAGACACTATAGAAAAGATTTTTCATCACTGGGAAATAGGGCCATATTTAGCATATGCGCGATGTGGAAATGAGCTTGGTGGAGGTCTGCGCTCACCAACTGTGTTTCTAATTTTCTTATTTATATTACTGTTCTCTATGTGTAATTTCATAAAATGATTGTATAGGAAAGTATATGAAGTCATAGGAGAATAGATGGAAGTAGGTATGTGAAAGTGGAGGCATGAGCAAATAATCTCACTGAAATGAGATGTGGAAGTGTGTCTCTTTTTACATGGTGAATTTGTGAGATTTTATTCTGTTTTCCCCATTTAGCATCTGCCTGACCCAGAGCAGCCCACAGTGATAGACTTTTACAAAGCATGGCAAAGCGTGGAAAGGTCAAATGCACTCAAAAGGAAGGTGGACAGTGGCGCAAGTCCAGCCAAGGGACAGAATCCAGCCAAGAGAGCTCGTCAAAGTCGAGATGCCAGCTCCAGCGAAGACTCGAGCTCGGAGGATGACTCGAGCTCGGAAGAAGAGGAAACTCCTCAGACGCCTGCAAGATTGTCACAGAAGTCAGGAGGAGTGCCGAGCAAGAAGAGAGAGGAGAGCTCATCTGAGGATAGTAGTGATGACAGCGATGAAGAGAAAGCTGTGAAAAAGGGGGCAGTTCAGGCTGGAAAGAAGAAAGCCGTTCCTGTCAAAGCCAAGGCAAAGAGCAGTAGCGAGGATGAAGATTCCTCAGAGGAAAGCTCTGAGGAAGAGGCGCCTGCAAAGACTCAAACCACCGTGAGAGATGCAAAAGGACAGAAGCCAAGAAGTCCGACAAAGGCTCCTGCAGCCAAACTGAAAGATGTGTCTTCCAGCGAGGAATCTTCATCAGAGAGTGAAATGGAAACGGATCAGGTGAAAGCACGCACTACTCCCTCTATGACTGCACAGAAACCCACAAAGAAGAGTGCTCAGAGTAAAAAAGCAGAAACCAGCTCAGATAGCAGTGACGAGGACGATGACACTTCGGCAAAAGCCCCAGCAACAAAGGCAACCGTAACAAAGAAGGGTGGTGCACAAAAATCAGCCACCAGTAAGAAGGCAGAATCAAGTTCAGAGGAATCTAGTAGTGATGAAGAGGAAGACAGCAGAGCGAAAGCTGCACCAGCCAAGAAGTCATTGCCGCAAACTCCAAATGCAAGCAGTGCAGGGAAAACACCACAAAAGAAGACTTCAAAAGCACAGGAGTCCAGTTCTGACTCAGAGTCATCATCCACGGATGAGGAGGTGGTCAAGAAAAATGCTCAAGCAGCCCAGGCGAGGAAGCAAGGAACTGTGCCCAAAGTCCCTTCATCAAAGACGGTTTCAAAGTCCAGCAGTAGTGAGTCAGAGTCGGAGGAAGAAACAGCACCAAAGCCTGCAGCTAAGCCAAGACCGCAGACAGCCAAAGCTGTTGTGAAAAAAGCTGCTTCTAGTAGCTCAGACAGTGATTCATCTTCAGAGGATGAAACAGCAACAACCAAAAATGTGGCCAAACCTCAACCCAAGGTGACACCACAGACACCCGCAGCTTCAACAAAGAAATCTGCTTCAAGTAGTTCTGAAAGCGAATCATCTTCAGAGGACGAGAAGGAAAAGCCTGAGACAGTATCAAAACCTGCAGTCAAAACGGCATCGCAGACAGCCAAAAGTGCAATCAAGAAAGCGGCATCAAGTAGCTCAGAGAGTGATTCATCTTCCGAGGATGAAACGGCAAAGACCAAAAATGTAGCCAAACCTCCATCCAAGGCAGCACCGCAGACACCCAAAGCTTCAGCAAAGAAACCTGCTTCAAGTAGTAGTTCGGAAAGTGAATCATCTTCCGAGGAAGAAACCTCAAAACCAGCCCAAAAGACCACCCCTCAGGCGACAAAGTCAACACCAGTCTCCAAGGCAGCCAACAAGCCGTCCAAAGACATTGACATCAGCAGCTCAGAAAGTGATTCCTCAGAAGATGAATCACCCAAACCAGCAGCTGTAAAAGGGAAAACACCCACGAGCATCCAAAAGAGTGCCACGACCGTCAAAAAAGTGCCAGCTCGTAAAACAGCTTCCAGCAGTTCGGAGAGCGAAACATCGTCAGATGATGACACTGAACAGACAAAGAAATCTGTGCCAAGTGCAAAGAAAGCCCAGGCAAAATCTCCAGCTGTAAAGCAGTCAGCAGCACAGGGTAAACAGAAGGCAGGTAGCAGCAGCAGTAGCTCAGACTTGGATAGCGATTCAGAGGATGACAGAGCTGCATCCGCGAAGCTTCCAGTAAAAAAGAAATCAAAAGCCAGCATCAAAAAGAAGTCTGCAGCTAGCGTGGCGAAGAAGTCTGCAACAGATCCACCCAAGGTCAACGGTGTGAGCCTTTACCGTGACTCTGATAGCAGCTCGGAGAGCTCTGAGGCGGAGGGGAAGAAGGCCCCAGTGCAGAAGAAACAGGTTTTAACAAAGGTGAGTAAGATTTCTATTCAGTTTTTAAAGTGTCTGATACTACGATGTCAGGTGTTTGGGGCTCTTAAATTTTTAGTGCCATCATACGTCAGGCTAAGTATTATCATCCCCACTGTCCTTATGCAAATATCGCACATCGTCACTCCTGATACTGTAAAAGTGGAAATTTTCACGGTGTTGAAATTTTCGCGCAACCAGAAACATGCGCGAAAATAAAAGCACGCAAATATTTTTGCATGCCGTATGTTCCAGTGGTTGATGTCTTGATTCCGCGGAATTAAAAACATGAGAAACTCTTTTCGTCTGGCCAAGAGCAAATAATTAGTCATGCAAAAATATCCACTTTTACAGTACTAGATCAAAGTTTAACGCAGAAATGTGATGGCTTTGAGCTCTTCTTTCTAAAACTGCCCAAAGTTCAAGGAATGTTGAGAAACTTCCTCAATTGTCCCTCACCAAAGGAACGATTATTCAATACATACAGATCCTTCTGTATTGAGTTTATTGGACCAGCCTTCATTAATCAAAAATAGTTGTTGGAAAAAAAAAATCTTTTCATAGGCTGACTACAGTCTGCTAGCATTAGATATGCATGTGAGAAAATATGTAATGAGGAAGGGTATGTGGAGGGTGTATGTTTTTTGTTTGCCTTTTGTACCTTGGTGTTGAAACAATTTTATCTCAAATTCTTTCAGGCCAATAGGTAGGGACTCTTGAAGTTTACTCAACAATTCTTTCCCAAGTCTCTCTACATTCTGAAATGATTTTAAACCCATTTTCCATCATTTAATATTTTTTCATTTTTGTTTCAATTGAAACCAGAAACGGCCCAAGTCTTCAAGCAGTGAGAGTGACAGTGATGATTCTGATGATGAGGTCACCCCGAAATCCAAGAAGGCAGCGACAGAATCGGTTACGCCAACAAGCGCTGCGAGTGCTGTTCACAAGACACCAAACACAGTGCCAAAGGCAAAGGTACAGGTTTGATCACAGTATCTCAGCTGGATGGTAAAGGATAGGGTTGGAAATATGAGATTTTCAGGTTGTAATCTCATGGCAGGGGCGGATCCAAGAATTCTATAAAGGGGGGTGCAACTAATATTTCTGGTACCACTTCCGGGTTTCATGTCATTTTTTTCTTTTTATTTCTTTTGTTTTTTTACGAATGATAAAGCGCCGGTTGCGCCCCCCCCCCCCCCCCCCCCCCCCCCCCCCCCCCCCTCTGGATCCGCCACTGCATGGTATATCCCTACTTCATAGGTTATTAGTCTGGAATATGTACCTGTGGCTCCAAAGAGGCAATGTTGTCATCATCAGAATCCAACTTCCAGTGGTTTACACACACAAAATGTTAACAAATCATGGGTTTTGTCAGTAAATTAGCAGCTGCTAACCTATCTCCCTCATATTTGTCATCATTGCAAGGTTCATAAAATGTTGATCATAATATGACAGGGAAAGAAACATCTTATGCTTTCCAATTTCATTTCATAAAGGATAAATTTTGTGAATATTTATGTACAGGTCAATGGGTGTCTTGTCAGGTAATCATGGTTGGTCGTGACCAATAATGAAATGGATTTAACTTTAAAATTTCCCAATTTTCGTATTTCCTGTCAAGTTTTGTTGATTTATCTCTTTATTTGATTTTAGTCGGTTTTAAAGCCAACTTGAGCATGATATCTGGTTCATTAGAATTGAAAGGGGCATCTGCATGTTATTTGATCCTCTTTGTTTTGTTTCTATAATGTTTATGTGTTCTTCTTTCTCTGCCTTGTCAATCATTGCAGAAGTCTCAGAATCAGCCATTCCGGAGGGTCAAGGAGGAGGAATATGTCATCGATCCCCGTCTCCAGGACAACTCCTTCGATGCCAAGGTAAGGCAGCTTCAAATTTGCAGACCATAGCTGTAGGATATACATAGGTTAGGAGCACGGCTCTCAATCTGAGGGTTGTAGGTTCAAATCCCATGTGGTACTGTTTACAATAGTATACTTTTTTTTTTGCTGTGTTTTCGTGTTTGTGAAATTTTTGAGTCGGCCGACATTTGAGAAATTAACGACGTGAAAAATATTGCCTCCCATGACCCAGGACCTAGATGCATTGTATGTCATCTTGAAGGTGGGATATTGATGACTCACTAACCAAAGAACTTTTGTTTGTAAATACTCACCATGGATACACAATGAATGGGGTAAATGAAGAATCTGTGTGAAGCCTGGTGGGGGAGTTGATGTTAATTTTGTCTTGAGCTCTGGTTATCTTGTTTGCTATGGCATTTCTCTCTTGGGGCACATGTTCACCCATTGTGTGGGTGGCACTGTACGCCCTGGATGTTGACTGTATTAAATAGTGTCTCAGCATTTTTTAAAAGTTCTCCTGGTTCGTAAGCTTTTGTCTATGATGTGTAACTTGTCAAACTTCATATCCGTAACACTTACTTCAGAAACAGAAAGAAAGCAGACTACAAGATAAAGTCAGCTATGAGAATATCGGCTTTGATATTTGATACATGCTGGAGCTTAGGTATTTAAGCACATACGCACACAAAAAAAGAAAACTGTAGTAGCTGCTTCTTGTAAAAAAGAAATGATGATAATTGATCCCAGTCACAGTAACATGTAACCATTTTAACCCGTTGAAGACTAGTCCCGAGTATACTCAGGCAGGTGTCTACGGGAAATGCGTGATGTAGCAAAATCAGCCCGTCCTAAACGGGTTTAGATATTGCCATACTACCACAGAGGGAAATTTTATGTTCATTTACGTTGATGAAGGGCAGTTGTCAATCAGTTGCAATAAACAAAAACACACAAAAAATTGATTCAAGAATTTGATTAATTACAAAAGACATGTTTGCTTGTTTTGTTTTTGTTTTATTTTTACACTAGCATGAACAATGGTAGTCACAAAAATCTTGTAAACTGTGTTTTTTTCGTGTAAATATCCTAACTCAGCACGGTGCAAGAGGCTCGTGGGGAGAGCGTGCCAACCAGGATCTCCGAGTGGTCAAGGGCAAGGCGTTCCGCCATGAGAAGACCAAGAAGAAGCGGGGCAGCTACCGCGGGGGCCAGATTTCGACGACCATCAACTCCATCAAGTTTGACAGCGACTGATCGCTCGGCGCAGAAATTCCCGGAGCAAGTCTTTGCCATTTCTCAGAGACTCATCGTCAAAAATTTGCACAAATCTTGGTGAATTTGCAGCTGTAGGTGTGTCAAGAGTGGTTGATCGATGTTAAAAGCAGAATAATGATCGGAGGAGGTAGAAATACCAGTTACGTTAGCAGAAATATTACGGACGGGTCATTTTAACGCCAATGTGACAAATACCTCTCGACCTTCACATATTTGTGTACCTATTGGTACTCTTGTTAAGTTATCACAGTCATCAATTTCTTTAACTTAAATTATCACTTAATGTATTGTATGTGATGTTTTGATTGTTTTTCAAAACTCAATTTGAATAGATGAGAATGATGAAAAGATGACTGGAATATTTGAGTCTGAATGTGCCCTTTAAACACCAGCTGGTATGAAGAAATTCTCTCTGATATTTGACTTGCCTATTAGAGACAGGTCATGAGCTTTCTGTTGTCATGTGTAGACCTGTAGCAGCAGGGCACTCCCAAGCAGTTTGATTCAGAGATTTCTTCCTTTTCTTCTGCTTACAAGGATTTCATGATTTCTAAGGTCAGAAACAGATAGTTTAATGATCTGATTACATCCTTTAGATAGTACTAAAGCACATCAACATGTTTGGGAGTGGTATTTGTTCAGAATTGTTTTGTTATCTTCTAGTGATTTTTTTTTAACTGCCTGTGCCAATCTGTTTTATTTTTGTGTAAAAAGCCTCAATTGAAAATGCTTGAATAAGTTGGTCACGCTAGCAGTTTTATTTTTGCTTTTCCCTTTTATTTTCTTGCTTTTTAACCTGATATATAGCTTCATCATTTTTTATGTTTTGGGGGAATATGATTTAGCACTGGAACAGAATATTGCACCTGAAACACTTGAAAAGGAGCCATGCAATGTTTTATACTGTGTCACAATTAACAGTACAGTATGTGAAGCTTTACAGCTACTTCTTAGATTTTGAGCTCACCTGAACCGCAGGCTCAAATGAGCCATTACGATTATTCACTGTCTGTCGTGTGTAAACTGTCTACACTGTCATCTTATTCAAGATCCCTTGAAAGATTTTCACCAAACTTGACAGGTACCAGTCCCAGGGGGATATGATCTCAATTTCTTGAAATGGAAACCTGTGGTGCCCATTTGAACCAAATTAAGGAATCTTTGAAAATTTTCCAAATTAAAGAATCTTTACAAATCTTCTTCTCTTAGAACCAGAAGTGATAAGATAATGCTATGAGTAAGTACATTGATGACTGTATTCTCAAGTTTGTCAATGGTGTGTCTGGGGGTATCCCCCCCCCCCCCCCCACACACACACACACACCCCGAACCTTGAGAGGAGTCACTCCACTCATATCAAGCAAGTGTGTGTGCGTGTCTTGGTGTCTGTGTCTATGTTGTGTAAATCGTATTTGTGAGCAATCCGCAAGAGAGATGGTCCTGTGCATAGGTGGGATTACAACAAGCAAGACACTGTTAAGCCTCACATAGACAATCAAATCTTGCACATTTATTGCACCCCTTTACCCCTCTTTAAGAAAAAAAAAAATACACCTGTATGTATAAAAAACTTTGTAAGTTGTTTGAAGGTGATCTAGAATTTTTCATGAATTTGTCCCATACAATAAATTTGCTTATGCAGAAATCCAGAAACAAAATTCAGACAGTACTTTTGTAATACACATATGTTCAGCAATTTTCTTTCTACTCTTTCCCTTTCCGAGTGTTGTATATGTTGCTAGTCAGTGGCTGCAATGGTGGTGTATCTGTGACCAGCAAGATTGTTTTTGTGTAATGAATATACAGGCAAACCCCTCATTACAAACATGAATGCAAAAAGGTTTCATTATATACATGAAGATGTTCCTGGTAAAGATATTTTTGAATATTTGAAATGCGGTGAGGTCAAACCAAATGTGCAGTGTACCAAAATTTTGCATCCATAGCATGTGGAATACAATAATTATGCTTATCATTGTACCAATTTTTATTTATTTATTTTTTTTAACGCACATGGTCGTAGCAGATAGTGTGGCCGATTCCCTGGCTAATCAGTGAATACATGCACTCCCTCCCTTGTGTATGGATGGTACGATATCCATGGGAAATGTGATATTGGAAATAAGAGGAATGTCTCCCCCCCCCCCTCCATTATTATTGAATGTTTGCACTTGCAGACCCACAAATAAACTAAATATATTCATAGTGAGCGGTCATGTGGTTTCAGTTTGTTTACCAATGTACTCGTTCTGTTCAAAACGCACTGTATTTGACAAAAAGAAAAATGTGCTTAAAAAGGCTACTTTTTTACTTGCAAGTGGGGCGGAATGTGTTGAGAAAGTCTGTAGTTTTACACCTGTGTATTTGTGTGGCAAGCTGCAAATGTTCAATTTAGCGATAT